>NW_027507753.1:1515497-1575847 GCF_037356315.1 Lithobates pipiens | reverse complement strand
TGGCAACCATACCCCCTCCGTCCACTACAAACTCTTTTTGTACGCAGATGATCTTCTCCTCTGTTACCGAACCTCACATCAGCATACCCTCCATACTGGCGGAGATAGACCAATTTGGCCGTCACAGCAACTACAAGCTGAATATCTCAAAACGGGGGCACTTAACCTGACACTGACACACACTGCCCTTACTGCCCTCAAGAATAACTTCTCTTTTCAGTGGCAAGACCACTCGATCTCGTACCTAGGAACCGCCATCCCAAGACATCTCCCAGACATATATTCCCTTAAGTCCCCTTCTTACGAAGCTTAGATGCCTTACAGACAGTCAAATGGACCTCCAACTGTCCTGGTTTGGCCGCATGCATACCCTGAAGATGGACATACTCCCCAAACTCTTGTATCTCTTTCAAGCCCTCCCCATAGCTCTTCCACACCCTACGTTCAATGGCCATCCGTTTCGTTTGGCAGGGGAACCATCCCAGACTGAAACACAAACTCCATTGCTCTCCCATTGCCAAAGGGGGTACCGGCTTACCAGACTTTGAGCTCTATCATATCTCTACGGTGCTGTCCCGTATCCTAGAATGGTTCCCCTGCCCATTAGTCAAGGCCACCGTTTCAGTAGAACAGGACCTATCCTCTACCGATCTTCATGTGCTACTCTGGGGACATGCCATAACATTCAAGTCTTCTACGGGCCTATCCCCCTTACTAAAGACTCTCTGACGATTTGGTACCGCAAACAAGTGACATATTCACTATCCTCTGACCCGAGCCCCCTCACTCCTCTGTTCAATAACCCTGCCTTCCCAGAAGGCATGTCCATCCAAACCTTGGACAACTATGACAGGTCCTCCTGGCCCATAGCACAACAATTTGTTAACAGCACACTGGGTACTTTTGTCACAACCGAACCGGCGCTTCCTCTAAAATTAACTGGCTGACTCCATTACACCTGACGTCCTTTTGCAAAACACTCCATGACTCCAAACAAGTTCATAGACCCCTGTTGGGATATGAACAGTTATGCATGCTCCCAGAGACTCCTCGTCATACCCTTTCCCTACTTTACAAAATGGTCCCGACCTACCCACATGGATCATTACCTAAGTACGCAAAAATTTGGTCAGAGGAACTTGGGAGGGATATATCCGATGAGGAGTGGGGTAGAGTCTTTTTCTTCACCCATAAATCAACGATTTCTAGTTACGCACAAGAGAAGAACTACAAGCTGGTGTCAAGGTGGTAGCGGGTCCCGACCAATCTCAAACAAATATATCCCTCTACCTCCAACATTTGTTGGAGATGCAACTCCGCAAAAGGTACGTACATTCACATCTGGTGGGAGTGTGCTGTACTCCTCCCATTTTGGACACAAATCTTTCAGATCTACTCAGACATCTATGAAAAACCGCTCTCTCCTTCTCCTGCCATTGCCTCCTGTCTCTTCTCCCGGGCTCCGTTTAAATCACAGAAAAACATTTACTTAAATGTTTCCTTTGTGCAGGGCGACAACTGATCTCTAGACATTGGAAAACCACCACCCCCCCCATCCTTAATAGAATGGGTTGGTGAAATTAACAACTTAATGCTCATGGAGGACATGCAAGCAAAGGTACTTGATAAACAGGCTAAATTCTCCTTTACCTGGAGTATATGGAGGCATTACTCTACTTCAGACAAATTAAAACATAGACTTTCAGCAGTCACCTCCCCCTGAGCTATTGATTCCATCTCTTTGGAGAACTTAGGTCTTAGACACTGAAACTCACAATCTCATTGAAGCTCGCTGTCTCTTCGCCCCTCCCCCTTCCCCTTCTGTCACTCCTTTCTTTCCTATCTGCCTCTCCCCCCTCGCCTCTTCCTTCTACCTCTTTCTCTCCCCTATCCTAACAGGCCCTCTTGGCCTTCATATGTGCCTATAGGCATCCTGGTTCGTTAACTGGTAACCGCCGCCCATTGAGGGTCTATATGGACCATGCTCTTTTGGTCGGCCTCATCGTTGCAGACTTAATGCTAATGTGCGCCTTTCCCTGTACTGAACGCAGCAAGCTCCCATAGGGGCGCCCAGTCCGGGAAAAGGATACCCGTATTGTATGTTTTACATGCTTATTACTGTGAATATAGATGAGAACCCCAATGTGCTACATGATTGTAATAGTATGCCTTATCTCACCACTAACTGTAAAGTATATACCGTGTTTAATACTGTTGGACCAGCCAGCCCATTGTTGGTCACCTGGCTCTGTTCCCACCTTTGTTTTTTTTTTCATTGACTTTACAATTTTTCAATTGCCTATATTCTGATAAAAAAAGATTAATAAAAACGTATTGAACCTAAAGTTTGCACAAATTTTCGGTCCGTTCGAAAGTTCTGGTGCGAACCAAACCGGGGGGTGTTCGGCTCATCTCTAGTGACGATCCGTTGCACCCCTACCATAGAGTATAATGGGAAGCAAAATATAAACTTGTTTGCAGGCAAATCTGAGAGACATAGAAACTTCACCTTTCCCACAGGTGTTCTTCAAGTAGAGTAGCAGATTCTAAAATTTAGATTATTTTGGGATTACAGTTGTTTTCTATGGAATGACAGATAAATGATAGAAATGAATGCCCATAGAATATAATGGGAAGTAAAATGTGACCCGGAGTCAGAACCATTCAACATATCAGGCCGGTTGGGAGAAGTTTAACCACTTCCCGACCAGCGCACGACGATGTACGTCGACAGAATGGCACGGGCAGGCATATTGGCGTACATGTGCGTCCAATATTCGATGCCACCCTGCCATCGGGAGCGCGCCACCGGCGGCGCACTCCCGCGCTGGTCGGGACCCCCGTGAGTCCGGTCGCGGGACCCGCGGACTCGATCGCCGCGGGCATCCCCGCGATCGTCTCACGGAGTGGCCGAAATGGAGGAAATGCTGTGTAAACAACATTTTTCCATTCTGCCTAACAACTAGTGACGCTGATCTCTGCTCCATGTGATTGGAGCAGAGATCAGTGTATACTATATGAAAGCCCAACCCCTCACAGTTAGTAACACACCCTAGGAACACTTAACCCCTACACTGCCACCCACTGGTTAACCCTTTCACTGCCAGTGTCATTTACACAGGAATCACTGCATTTATATAGCAGTGATTACTGTATAAATGACAATGGTCCAAAAAATGTCCGATGGGTCCCCCACAATGTCGCAGTCACAATAAAAATCGCAGATCGCCGCCATTACTAGTAAAAAATAAATAAAAAATTATTAATAAAAATGCTATAAAACTATCCCTATTTTGTAAACGCTATAACTTTTGCGCAAACCAATCAATCGCTTATTGCGATTTTTTTTTTTTTTTACCAAAAATATGTAGAAGAATACGTATCGGCCTAAACTGAGGGAAAAAAAATGTTTTTTTATATATTTTTGGGGGATATTTATTATAACAAAAAGTAAAAAATAATGCGTTTTTTTCAAAATTGTCGCTCTATTTTTGTTTATAGCGCAAAAAATAAAAACCGCAGGGGTGATCAAATACCACCAAAAGAAAGCTCTATTTGTGGGAAAAAAAGGACGTCAATTTTGTTTGGGAGCCACATTGCACGACCGCGCAATTGTCAGTTAAAGCGACGCAGTGCCGAATCGTAAAAAGTGGTCTGGTCTTTGACCAGCAAATTGGTCCGGTCTGAAAGTGGTTAAGAAGTATCTGGAATGCTAAACTAGGGACCCAGCAGAGATGCAGAGGTGACACTTGAGGAACATACCACCGTGAAGATTTGAGGAGCTCAAGGGATTCAGTGGCAGTGAATCAGATTGCTGAAGAACTACAAGGAAAAGTAGTGAAGGTGAAAAATGTTACGCTTTACATTAGGGACTGTTAAAGACTGTTGGCATAGGAGACAGCATTCCTGCACGTGCAGATGTGGCGTCTTGCTAGAGGCGTCCTATTGAAGTCTTGTAATCTGCTAATTGAACTTGCAACTATTTAAGGGTGTCCTGGCCCTAACCCTCTTTTCCCTCAAAAAGTTTTTAAGAGAAATAAACATCTCTTTTGCATTCAAGAAGTGTCTGGCGCCCAATAACTTTATCCACCTTGCACCCACTATGGCTCACAACCCACCATATACAGAAGGATGTCAGCTAGCTCTGGCCCTGGAGGTTCTCATTGGACGTGCATTCGCTTTCGTCCAAATTTCGGGTATTTTTGTTATTTTAACAAGAGATAATGAACGTGAAGAATCCAAAAACCAAAAAATCCGACATAAACAAATGCTTTGTTTTCGTTGCTACAACAGTTCGATAGATAGGAGATCTCGACAATAGCGATCTGTGTCCATCGAACCTGTGGTCGAATGTGCCTAACCTTCCCTCTATTCCCTCTTCCCTCTATTAGTTCAAGATTATTCAGCATAGAGAGAAAAGATTCGACATGGAGTGGACATTTACGGTCACATGCTCCGCCCATAGACTATAGAAGAATTCTAATGTTGGTTGACTAGTAATAATAATGAATAGATATAATTATTACTAGTGTCATACAACATTAGAGTTCTACTATAGCTTGTAAGCGGGAAAACATTCGATGGGAAATGTACGATGGCGGCGTCGTACAGTTTAGCTGCTCTGTTGAATCTTCTTAGAACATTCCACAGACACCATAAGCCTTCAATGACAGATTCAACCTCAATTATTTTAGATTTTCGGACAAATATATTTTTTAATGAAACAAAATAAATAAAAACGAATTTCGGGGGTAACTAAATAAATTTATTTTTCGGACGAAATACCGAAAACAAAATATTTCAGTGTGAACATGTCTAGTTCTCATTAGACTGAAGGAGGTCAGAGACCTTCCTACAATTATATATTCTTATATACTGTATTATTTTCATACTTCGCTGTTTTTCCTCAGTGTAATACATGTAAAGAGCATTGCGCTGTATATTGAAAATTGGCATCGCACATATCTATCTATCTATCTATCTATCTATCTATCTATCTATCTATCTATCTATCTATCATGCACAGAATCAATCTTGCTAGTTTTCTATTACTCTTAACACCTTTCAGCTGTTTATAGTCATTAGTAGGTAAGTGCATGGCACAATAATATGGTTCATACAAAACACAGCAAAATACATATCATCTCCAAATTAACTGGTTCTCGACCAGCGCACGCCGATGTACGTCAGCAGAATGGCACGGGCAGGCAAGTGGGCGTACCTGTACGTCCCTTTTAAATTTGTCACTCTGCTGACGGCACACTAGCATGCTGGTCGGGACCCCCGTGAGTCTGGTCACGGGTCCCGCAGACTGGATCGCCGTGGGCATACCTGCGATCGTCTCACGGGGCCGCTGAACGAGGAAATCCCGTTCTAAACAGCATCTCCCCGTTCTGCCTAGCAACTAGTGATGCTGATCTCTGCTCCATGTGATTGGAGCAGAGATCAGTGTTCACTAAATGAAAGCCCAGCCCCCCACAGTTAGTAACACGCCCCTAGGAACACTTAACCCCTACACTGCCACCCACTGGTTAACCCCTTCACTGCCAATGTCATTTATACAGGAATCACTGCATTTATATACAGTGGTGTGAAAAACTGTTTGCCCCCTTCCTCATTTCCTGTTCCTTTGCATGTTTGTCACACTTAAGTGTTTCGGAACATCAAACCAATTTAAACAATAGTCAAGGACAACACAAGTAAACACAAAATGCAATTTGTAAATGAAGGTGTTTATTATTAAAGGTGAAAAAAAATCCAAACCATCGTGGCCCTGTGTGAAAAAGTGATTGCCCCCTTGTTAAAACATACTATAACTGTGGTTGTCCACACCTGAGTTCAATTTCTCTAGCCACACCCAGGCCTGATTATTGCCACACCTGTTCACAATCAAGGCATCACTTAAATAGGAGCTGCTTGACACAGTAAGGTCCACCAGAAGATCCTTAAAAGCTACACATCATGCCGAGACCCAAAGAAATTCAGGAAAAATTGAGAAAGAAAGTAATTGAGATCTATCAGTCTGGAAAGGGTTATAAAGCCATTTCCAAAGCTTTGGGAATCCAGCGAACCACAGTGAGAGCCATTATCCACAAATGGCGAAGACATGGAACAGTGGTGAACCTTCCCAGGACTGGCCGGCCGCCCAAAATTACCCCAAGAGCGCAGCGACGACTCATCCAAGAGGTCACAAAAGACCCCACAACAACGTCCAAGGAACTGCAGGCCTCACTTGCCTCAGTTAAGGTCAGCGTTCATGCCTCCACCATCAGGAAAAGACTGGGCAAAAATGGCCTGCATGGCAGAGTTCCAAGGAGAAAACCACTGCTGAGCAAAAAGAACATCAAAGCTCGTCTCAATTTCTCCACAACACATCTTGGTGATCCCCAAGACTTTTGGGACAACATTCTGTGGACCGATGAGACAAAAGTGGAACTCTTTGGAAGGTGTGTGTCCAAGTATATCTGGCGTAGAAGGAACACTGCATTTCATAAAAAGAACATTATACCAACAGTAAAATATGGTGGTGGTAGTGTGATGGTCTGGGGCTGTTTTGCTGCTTCAGGACCTGGAAGACTTGCCGTGATAAAAGGAACTATGAATTCTGCTGTCTACCAAGAGATCCTGAAGGAGAATGTCCGACCATCTGTTCGTGTACTCAAGCTGAAACCAACTTGGGTTCTGCAGCAGGACAATGATCCTAAACACACCAGCAAGTCCACCACCGAATGGCTGAAGAACAACAAAATGAAGACTTTGGAGTGGCCTAGCCAAAGTCCTGACCCGAATCCTATTGAGATGTTGTGGTATGACCTTAAAAAGGCCGTTCATGCTCGAAAACCCTCTAATGTAACTGAATTAGGACAATTCTGCAAAGATGAGTGGGCCAAAATTCCTCCAGGACGCTGTAAAAGCCTCATTGCACGTTATCGCAAACGCTTGGTTGCAGTTGTTGCTGCTAAGGGTGGCCCAACCAGTTATTAGGTTTAGGGGGCAATCACTTTTTCACACAGGGCCATGATGGTTTGGATTTTTTTTTCACCTTTAATAATAAACACCTTCATTTACAAATTGCATTTTGTGTTTACTTGTGTTGTCCTTGACTATTGTTTAAATTGGTTTGATGTTCTGAAACACTTAAGTGTGACAAACATGCAAAGGAACAGGAAATGAGGAAGGGGGCAAACACTTTTTCACACCACTGTACAAGATGGCGGTATTCCCAAAGCGTGGGGCTACGAGTCCTGGGGACAAAATGGCATTGAGATAATGTAATGTCATGCTACATCCCTCCTCCCCATCCCCCTCTCAGCAGGGGATGTGTAAGGAGGGGCCGCCTGCTCATCATAATCCCTTCATGTGTTTAAACTGTAGTTTCTGTTTCAATGTACAAGTGTTGAGTTCCCATTGGTTCTTGCTTGTCCCCTACCCCCTCTATGACAAGGCTAAGAGGAGTGTCCCTAACTGTGTTTAAAGAAAAGCCCGGTGCCGCAGGGGTTAACAAAACCCCGTAGGCAGAGGGCTGGCATGACTGTGTGAACAGTGCATGTCAGCCCTGCATGATAGGGGGCAGGGGATTGGCCGAAGGGAGTAGGGGGTGGGGTACTCAGTGCAGAGAAGCTGATCCCGCCCCCTTCACGAGGCGGCATTCAAGAAAAAAACTTCCCACCCCCCCTCCCTAAGCTTGGGTTGTATATGTCGGGGTGTGATTTTTCTGTGTTGTGTGTTTGTGTTTTTCTCTTTCAGGGCTTGAACATGGACTGTCGTGGCAGTGGCTGGTGTTTGGTCTTTGTGGGTGAGGAAGAGAGTTCTGAATGAAGAGTCAGGATCTGTCGGTAATACGGGTCCTGTGGGTGGTACTCCAGTTACCGGAGGTTATCTGGTAATTGGTTATGGGGCATTGCGGTAGGTGGGCGTCTCTGAGTCAGCCTGTCGGCTTGAGGCCCAATAACCCACGTCAGAGAGACTGCAGTGTCATAATCTTTGGATATAACCTGAGGGTTATTGGTGTACCTGCAAAGACCAACACTAGGGGGAGCTGATGTTTTCGTCATAACTGATGTTGTTATTGTTTTGTTACTGTTTTTATCATGGTTTATGTTATTTAAAGTTATATATTTTTGGATATTTTATACAGTTTAATAAATGAATGGCTGCTACGGCCTATTTTACTCCAGTAAGTAGTATGGTTCATGGGCGTCCGCAGAACTTTTTCTAAGGGGGGGCATCATTTTAAGGCCACTCATGCTCCGCCCCTTTTCAACAATCTCATGAAAATCTTTCCACTGGTAATACATATGTGTTATATAACAGATAATTCATCTTCACTTTGTATTGGGAGTTACTCTGGCGGCTGTGTTCCAGGCCCATATAGCCTACAGAATGTGCATCTTTTTACATTGCAATACATCTGTTGTGGCCATATTTTGATCTCATACTGTCACTGGATTGGCTGTTTTCATCAAGATAAAAATATGGCAACAACAGATGTATTGCAATGTAAAGAGATGTACATTCTCTAGGCTATATGGGCCTGGTACCCAGCCACCTGAGGAACCTTGCGGACGCCCATGCTTTCAAAAACCAGCCCTGAAAAAAATTTCATACCAGCCTCACAGCATTATTATACCAGCCCAACAGCATAACGTCATTATTTTCTTGTTCATGAAAGGAAAACCATACATTTTAAAGCACATTTGATGAAGAGAGTATTAGATATAGATATGAAATCACATAGGGCTTGCTTTATATATAAATATATATATATGTATATATATATATATATATATATATATATATATATATATATATATATTCAAATTCCAGTTAATAGTGGTAAGTGATCAATCATCAAGGGGGACCCCAGAAACTCAGAACGTGGGGGGGGGGCACCTTCTGCAGAAAGAATAAGGTAAGGGGGGTGGGTTACTAATATAAGGAGGAAACCCTTTAGATCAGTGCCCCTCACATTATTGTATTCACTTCCCCTTACATCAGTCACCCCCCCCCCCCCCGACTGGCCTGGTGGTGCTTTCACTGACCTCCTCTCAGGTGCACTGTGCAGGGCTCAGTCAGTCGGCTCCAGCTTGGTGGCTCTGGTTTTATCCTATAGTCTCCTGTCCACAGTCCACACAAGTCTGACTTCTCCCATGACCCCCATCCCAGCGGCGCTCCCACTCTTGACTCCTCTCCAGACTCCCTCAGAGACTGCAGACATGCTACAGGAGATGGTCAGAGACTGCAGACTTGATGCAAGAGCTCAATGCAGCCTCACCAGTGCCCATCAAATGCAGCCTCACTGTGCCCATCAAATGCAGCCTCAGTGTGCCCATCAAATGCAGCCTCACTGTGCCCATCAAATGCAGCCTCACTGTGCCCACCAATGTAGCCTCACTGTGCCCACCAAATGCAGCCTCACTGTGCCCATCAAATGCAGCCTCACTGTGTCCATCAAATGCAGCCTCACTGTGTCCATCAAATGCAGCTTCACTGTGCCGTGATTGCAGTCTCACTGTGCCCATCATTGCAGCCCCTCCTGTGCCCCATGTCCCAGGCTTCAGTCCCTGTCTGTGGGAAGGTGTTTTGTTGATGCTTGGTACGGTACCTTGCATGCCAGCAGGATATCCATGACGGCCAGCAGCAGGCAGGGTCTGTTCTCAGTTTGGATGGGGGCGGTGCTCCTTCCAGAGGATCTGTCTGCTGTGAGATGGAGTGGTGCCTTGCCACCTGCACCTTCAGCCTTCCTAATTTTCCGGCCCCAGTCAGCCTGCCCTCTGGTCTTGGGGAAGTGGAGAGCACTGGGTGGGAGTTGGAGAGAAGGGGGAGCAAAGAGTACTGGCGGGATTGGAGAACACATGGGTGGGGCAAAGAGCGAGGGGGAATGGAGATCACAGGAGTGGGGAGCGGAGAGTGCTTGGGGGGACTTGAGAGCACTGGGGGGCCAATAAGAACAGGGGTAGAGAGCACGGGAGGCTGAGAGCACTGGGGGGGCTAAGAGTGTGGGGTGGTGAAGAGCACTGGGGGGGCAGAAAAACAGAGGTGGAGAGCACAGGGGCTGGAGAGTACTGGGGGGTACAAAGAGCAGGGGGTAGTGGAGAGCAATGGGGAGAGCTTGAGAGCACCAGTGGGGGCCAGAAAGAACAGGGGTGGAAATCACAGGGGACTGGAGAGTACTATGGGGGGTGGAGAGCACATGGGTGGGGGCAAAATGCAGGGGGAGTGGAGAGTACAGGGGTGGGGAGTGGAGAGTGCTGGGGGGAGCCAAAAAGAACAGGGGTGGAGAGAACAGAGGGTAGAGAGCACTGAGGGGGGGCTGGAGAGCACCAGGGGGGCAGAAAGAACAGGGGTGGGGAGAATGGGGGGCTGGAGAGCACTGGGGTGGGGGCTGGAGAGAGATGGGGAGAGCTGAAGAGCACTGGGGGGAGTGGAGAGCACTGGGGGGGAAAGAACAGGGGGAGAGTACTGGGGGGAGAGGAGAGCAGGGGGGGAGAGCACTAGTGGGAGTGGAGAGCACTGGGGGGAAAGAACAGGGGGAGAGCACTGGGGGGAGAACAGGGGGGAGAGCACTGGGGAGGTGAATGGGGGGAGGAGAGAACTGGGGCAGGGGGGGCAGGAGAGTGTGGTGGTGGAGGAGAGCACTGGGGGGGGCAGGAGAGTGAGGTGGGGGATGAGAGCACTGGGGGGGCAGGGGAGTGCAGTGGTGGATGAGAGCACTGGGGGGCAGGAGAGTGCAGTGATGGAGGAGAGCACTGGGGGGTGGCAGGAGAGTGTGGTGGTGGAGGAGAGCACTGGGGGGGGCAGGAGAGTGTGGTGGGGCAAGAGAGCACTGTGGGGCAGGAGAGTGTGGTGGTGGAGCAGAGCACGGGGTGGCAGGAGAGTGTGGTGGTGGAGGAGAGCACTGGGGGGCAGGAGAGTGTGGTGGGGGATGAGAGCACTGGGGGGTGCAGGAGAGTGTGGTGGGGGATGAGAGCACTGGGGGGGCAGGGGAGTGCAGTGGTGGATGAGAGCACTGGGGGGGCAGGAGAGTGTGGTGATGGAGGAGAGCACTGGGGGTGGCAGGAGAGTGTGGTGGGGCAGGAGAGCACTGGGGGTGACAGGAGAGTGTGGTGGTGGAAGAGGGCACTGGGGGGAAGGAGAGTGTGGTGATGGAGGAGAGCACTGGGGGGTGGCAGGAGAGTGTGGTGGTGGAGGAGAGCACTGGGGGGGCAGGAGAGTGTGGTGGGGCAGGAGAGCACTGGGGGGCAGGAGAGTGTAGTGGTGGAGCAGAGCACGGGGGTGGCAGGAGAGTGTGGTGGTGGAGGAGAGCACGGGGGGCAGGAGAGTGTGGTGGTAGGGGAGAGTACTGGGGTGGGGGGGCAGGAGAGTGTGGTGGTGGAGGAGAGCACTGGGGCGGGGGGGCAGGAGAGTGTGGTGGTGGAGGAGAGCACAGGGGGCAGGAGAGTGTGGTGGTGGATGAGAGCACTGGGGGGGGGCAGGGGAGTGCAGTGGTGGATGAGAGCACTGGGGGGGCAGGAGAGTGTGGTGGTGGAGGAGAGCACTGGGGGGGGTGGCAGGAGAGTGTGTGGTGGAGGAGAGCACTGGGGGGCAGTAGAGTGTGGTGGGGCAGAAGAGCACTGGGGGGGCAGGAGAGTGTGGTGGTGGAGGAGAGCACGGGGGCAGGAGAGTGTGGTGGTGGTGGAGAGCACTGAGGGGGGCAGAAGAGTGTGGTGGTGGTGGAGAGCACTGAGGGGGGCAGGAGAGTGTGGTGGTGGAGAGCACTGAGGGGGGGGGGGCAGGAGAGTGTGGTGGTGGAGGAGAGCACTGGGGGGGCAGGAGAGTGTGGTGGTGGTGGAGAGCACTGATGGGGGCAGAAGAGTGTGGTGGTGGTGGAGAGCACTGAGGGGGGCAGGAAAGTGTGGTGGTGGAGAGCACTGAGGGGGGGCAGGAGAGTGTGGTGGTGGAGGAGAGCACTGGGGGGGCAGGAGAGTGTGGTGGTGGAGAGCACTGAGGGGGGGGCAGGAGAGTGTGGTGGTGGAGGAGAGCACGGGGGCAGGAGAGTGTGGTGGTGGTGGAGAGCACTGAGGGGGGCAGAAGAGTGTGGTGGTGGTGGAGAGCACTGAGGGGGGCAGGAAAGTGTGGTGGTGGAGAGCACTGAGGGGGGGCAGGAGAGTGTGGTGGTGGAGGAGAGCACTGGGGGGGCAGGAGAGTGTGGTGGTGGAGGAGAGCACTGGGGGGCAGGAGAGTGTGGTGGTGGAGGAGAGCACTGGGGGGCAGGAGAGTGTGGTGGGGGAGGAGAGCACTGGGGGGGCAGGAGAGTGTGGTGGAGGAGAGCATGGGGGGCAGGAGATTGTGGTGGTGGAGGAGAGCACTGGGGGGGGGGCAGGAGAGTGTGGTGTTGGTGGAGGAGAGCACGGGGGCAGGAGAGTGTGGTGGTGGAGGAGAGCATGGGGGGGCAGGAGAGTGTGGTGTTGGTGGAGGAGAGCACGGGCACGGGGGCAGGAGAGTGTGGTGGTGGAGGAGAGCACTGGGGGGGCAGTAGAGTGTGGTGATGGAGGAGAGCACTGCAGCCTCCCCCCCTCGATCCTCCTATCCAGGCAATGTAGCACACAGGGTGGGCTGTACCTGCAGCATCTCCTCCTCTGGATCACAACGCTGGCTGGCTCTGTGTTCCGTGGCCGCTCTGTAACACAGTCCCGCCCCCCCAGACCGGCTCATGTGATAGGCGAAAAGTTGATTCTCTCTACTATCACAAGAGTTGGTCTGGGGGGGCGGGGCCGTGTTACAGAGCGGCCGCCGAACACAGAGCCAGCTAGCACTGTGATCCAGAGGAGAGAGCGAGGAAGCAGCCGCCTGCAGACTCAGTAAAAAAAAAATGCAGCATGGCGGCGGCTGCAACACCTTGGGGATTCCAGGGGGGAGCACTTGACCCCCCTTGCCCCCTGCTGCGGACACCCATGGTTCCTGTTAGTAATGGATGCCAATTTAAAGCAAAAGTGCGATCAGTAAATATATACCTTATACTGATCAGAACACTCCCCACCTGCCATAATGAACATTATACCGCTATGTTTCCTTTTTAAGAAGTAAAACAACTTCAGAGATGGGTCTAAAGTACATCTTAGGGGTGCCCTGTCTCATGACTTTAACTTTGACCTTTCTAACCTTACTATCATTACTAGGTACAGTCTCAACAATGAGTCCAACTGGCCATTAGTTCCTGTGGACCTGAGCGTCTTTTATTAGGACAACATGCAGGTTAGACTTGTCAACTTGCCATTTTCTGCGTGACTGGAGCGTCACCAGGTACTCTCGTTTCCATCTATTCCAGAAGATGTCTGGAAGACTCTGAACTTGCTTCCATTGCTTGGTGTGAAGGTCTTTGAGACACAAATCTCCTGTGGGAGCTGTCACTGTGTTTGGAGCTCTTATAGCCTCCCTAGCGGTAATCCCGAGTCTGGCTCGGGTTGGGAATTTACTAGCAGGAGCGGTAAACCCGAGCCAGACTCGGGATGGCATCGCTGGATGCAGGGGAGGACACAGTGAGACTTACTTACCTTGTCCCCTGGATCCAGCGATGTCCCCCACGCTGTGTGATCGAGCTGTCCTCCGCTCGATTCACAGTGCCGAATGGCGCCGAGCTCCGTTCCCTGCGGCGTTACGGCGCACGGGAGCGGAGAACGGCGGCAAATTAAAAAAAGTAAAAAGACACAAAACACACACAGCACTGTAATCTTACAGATTACAGTGCTGTATTAAAAAATTACACACCCCTTTGTCCCTAGTGGTCTGTGCAGTGCCCTGCATGCACTTTTATATTATAAATAGTTTTTTTTCTGCCTGGAATTTGGAGATTGTCCATAGCAACCAAAAAGTGTCCCTTTTCAGTGTTTTAGGATTTGATTACATTATTGAATAATTTTTATTATTCTTTATTATATTATAAATTTTATCATACCCGGGATGTCTGCTAGACTCTGGTTTGAAGAGATTTAAGAGAGTTATTCCTAAGAATTACAGGACTACAAAATAAAACGCCAGATTTCCATGCAAAATTATTGTACCGCTTTCAGCACCTAATTCCAGACTGAATCATACCGCCAGGGAGGTTAAGAAGGCACTTGATGTCTTCTTTGAAAACTTCTTGCTGAACAAATCTAATGATGATGATTTTGGCTTGTGTAAGATGATTGTTATTACACTTGTCAGTGTGTAGCTGTTAGGAATATTCTTCTCTTGTGATCAAACCCCAGGTGTATTGAGAAGCAGACAATTTATTTCTGATGTGTCACACAACAGGGAGAAGCTTACAAGCCAAAAGTTGCAGGAAGAATCACACAAAGGAATGTATATTCTCCCTCCTAAGGCCGCGTACACACGGGCGGACTGTTCGCCCAACCTTGTCCGCTGAACAGTGTTTCGGCGGACAGTCCGCTCGTGTGTGGGCTTTCAGCGGACAGTTTCAGCGGACAGTTTGACGGACAAAGTCTTTTGGAAATTCCGAAAAACTGTCCGCTGAAACTGTGTTTGAGCGAACAGTCCGCCTGTGTGTAGGCTACTTTCGAAATGAGCAAACTGTTCCCGCTCGGAGGAAAGTCTGCTCATTACGAGCGCGTCTCCAGGTAGGCGGGGCCCGCGACGGAGACGTCGCGGGCTCCGCCGCCTGGAATGGGCTTAAAGGGGAACCCCAACGCCGAAAAAAATCGGCGTGGGGGTTCCCCCAAAGTCCACACCAGACCCTTGTCCGAGCACGCTACCCGGCCGGCCAGGAAAGGGGGGCGAGCGAGCGCGCCCCCCCTCCTGAGCCGTACCAGGCCGCGTGCCCTCAACATGGGGGGTGCCTTGGGGAAGGGGGGGCCGCGCAGCCCCCCCACCCCAAAGCACCTTGTCCCCATGTTGATGAGGACAAGGGCCTCTTCCCGACAACCCTGGCCGTTGGTTGTCGGGGTCTGCGGGCGGGGGGCTTATCGGAATCCGGGAGCACCCTTTAATAAGGGGGCCCCCGGATACCGGCCCCCCACCCTATGTGAATGAGTATGGGGTACCCCTACCCATTCACCTGTGAAATAAAGTACAAAAAAAAACACAACACAGGGAAAAAATATTTTATTGCACAGCTCCGGGGGTCTTCCGTCTTCGGGGGTCTTGTCCCCCTCTTCGGTTCTTCTGCCGGGCCACCGCGCCTTCTTATAGCTCTTTTGCAGGCGGTGGCCCGGTCTTCTGTCGCCGCTGTCGCCGCCGCCTTCCGTTCTTCTTCTTCTTGTTCTTCTTCTCCTGGAGATGTTGACTCGACGAGCTCTCCGGCCACAATGCCAGGGACGCGCTCCGCTGCCACTTATATAGTGACAATGGGGCGGTGTCACATGGTATATGTCACATGGGTTGGTCACATGGGTTGATGTCACATGGGGACTATGACATCGTAAGGGGGCGGGGTCACCATGTGACCAACCCATGTGACATATACCATGTGACACCGCCCCATTGTCACTATATAAGTGGCAGCGGAGCGCGTCCCTGGCATTGTGGCCGGAGAGCTCATCGAGTCAACATCTCCAGGAGAAGAAGAACAAGAAGAAGAAGAACGGAAGGCGGCGGCGACGGCGGCGACAGCGGCGACAGAAGACCGGGCCACCGCCTGCAAAAGAGCTATAAGAAGGCGCGGTGGCCCGGCAGAAGAACCGAAGGCGGCGGCAGAAGAACGGAAGACGGCGACAGAAGACCGGGCCACCGCCTGCAAAAGAGCTATAAGAAGGCACGGTGGCCCGGCAGAAGAACCGAAGAGGGGGACAAGACCCCCGAAGACGGAAGACCCCCGGAGCTGTGCAATAAAATATTTTTTCCCTGTGTTGTGTTTTTTTTGTACTTTATTTCACAGGTGAATGGGTAGGGGTACATTGTACCCCATACTCATTCACATAGGGTGGGGGGCCGGTATCCGGGGGCCCCCTTATTAAAGGGTGCTCCCGGATTCCGATAAGCCCCCCGCCCGCAGACCCCGACAACCAACGGCCAGGGTTGTCGGGAAGAGGCCCTTGTCCTCATCAACATGGGGACAAGGTGCTTTGGGGTGGGGGGTGGGGGGTGCCCCCAAGGCACCCCCCATGTTGAGGGCACGCGGCCTAGTACGGCTCAGGAGGGGGGGCATGCTCGCTCGCCCCCCTTTCCTGGCCGGCCGGGTAGCGTGCTCGGACAAGGGTCTGGTGTGGACTTTGGGGGAACCCCCACGCCGATTTTTTTCGGCGTTGGGGTTCCCCTTTAAGCCCATTCCAGGCAGCGGAGCCCGCGACGTCTCTGTCGTGGGCCCCGCCTACCTGTACACGCGCTCGAAATGGGCGGACTTGCCTCCGCCTTACGTGGGCGAGTCCGTTGAGCGAATTGTTTGGCAAACAGTTCGCTGAAACAGTCCGCTCGTGTGTGGGCAAGTCCGCTCATGCAAATTTTGAGCGGACTGTTTGCCGAAACTGTTTGACGAACAAGGTTGGGCAAACAGTCCGCGCGTGTGTACGCGGCCTAACACCTACAATAATACAGCCTCTACGGAAACATAGATAGCGTGCCTGGTACACGATGGTACTTTATTTTGGCTAATCGGGGTTTCCTTTACAATCTCATGCTACCATATATAGTAAAGCATAATCATCCTACAACTTACTATGTAGTTAATTAAAACAAAACAAAACAATACAGCAAGTTAATACAACAACGTGCTCAGAAGTCATTTTAAAAATCAGTCTCAGGAATATTGTTTTTTCTAATAGTCACACAATAAACATGTAATACTTTTCTAACATTCCCTCCTCTTTGTGTGACTATTTTATCTCAACAAATTTTGATGATAGTCCCTGTGTTATACACTTTCGGACTGTATGTCATTAAGTTGAGCTTCAATGTCCACATACATTTCCTCAGAGGTAGGAAAGGTTTGATACATTGTTCTTGAGACTGCGGTTTCAATCAGTTTTTGTGAAAGTCCTCAAATACAGGGAATGCAGGACTTCCGGCCGGATGTGATCGTGGCAGCATGCCTCTCTCCACAGCTCCGCTACTCCTGACCCGAATCCGTGCACCTTGAGCATCACCCGTCCGTGCAGCCACTAACATCCGGGTAGTGGGCCTCCCAGAGGGGGCTGAGGGTGACCGTCCCGCTAACTTTGCAGAGCAACTTTTTATCCGGTTACTCGCCATGGAGGATGTATCGCCTACATATGTTGTGGAAAGAGCACATAGGGTGCCCGCCGGCAGCATCCTCGGCCCTTCTTGGTTCGCTTCCTAAACTACCGTGACCGGGACATGATTTTGACCCAATCCAGGAAGATTCCAGAACTCAGACATGATAACACTCGGGTAATATTGTTCCCTGACTTCTTGGCAGCGACTCAACAGAAGCGACGCTCCTTCACTGAGGTCCGCAGGCGCTTGAGGGAGAAGGAGGTTAGATAGAGCATGCTTTACCCCAGCAAACTCCGAGTCCAGTACAAAGGGTCGGTGAAGTTTTTTGAAAGCCCCGAGAAAGTATGCGAGTCGATGGACAGGGAGCTCTAACCCATGACTGCTACGGTACTGAATTACCTCTGAGACTGACCCTAGTGTTGGGGCTGCTTGGGGGTACATCGCCTGTCGGGTCTCCTCGGCCCTACATCCCCTGATAGACACTCACCCATCTACGAGGCGCTGATGGACCGGGGGATAAACATCCGTGTTGGGAGGATGATGGGGAAGGAGAAAAGAAGTATCCTTGGAGCACAGCCTCACTGACTACATATGATGGTCTCCAATGAAAACTGCCATATATCTTGATGACCCTTTATGGATACAATTGCATGGGTGGCATATTGGACCCCTGGGGGGAGGACCCCCGTTCTCTTCTTTTTGCCCTGTTGTTTTTCACCTTTTTCTCTTGTATTATTTTTGATTCCGGGCCTAACTTTTGTCCTATTTTTGGCTGCTCGGAGGGCCTTCTATGCAATTTTTTCTGCACCCCCTGGGATTTTTTCATTTCCTTATCGTGCAACTAGGATGTACAGTGGTCGCTCCATCACCCATGTGGGAGCTCACGTGGAGGTCTGGAACTTTAAATGGTGTTGCCGGACTTTCGATCACTGCGGCGGGAACTCCCCGCAAGTTTTTTTCTTTTGTTGTTTTTTTGGTTTAGGGAAGAAGCTATATGCCAGGTTAGTTCTGGTTGTTACTGGTATAAAAACAAGAGAGGGGGGATCTACAGTCACATCTTGTTGTGGGGTTACATCTGTATGTTACATCTGGAATGTTTTAGTAACTATGCCCAGCTCTTACTACACAGGTTAATGCTTATTAAATGGTGCCCCAGAGTAAATCTGATGAAAGACTCAGGGTGTGGACGAGAGAGAGGTGGGGGCTTGAACCGGATGATTGCGGGGCCCTCACTGCTCCCCGTCTCTCAATGTGTATATAACTTGCTATGTGATGGCGAACGAGGTTAAAATCATTTCTTGGAATGTCAGGGGCCTGAATCATAAGCTGAAGCGGGCCTCTGCTTTCCAATATCTTAAGCAAACGTGTCCGCATATTGTCGTCCTACAGGAGACACACCTGGATGGCAGAAAAATACTTTCACTACGTAAACCCTGGATCCAGAAAGCCTTCCACGCTACCTATTCCACGTTTGCGAGAGGAGTCTCTATCCTCATAAGCAGAGCAATTCCTTGCTCGGTCCATCAGGTGATCTCCGATCTGGGAGACAGATATGTGGCGATAGTGGCGGATGTATATTATAAGAGCATTGTGTTGGTAAATGTCTATGTGCCCCCTCCTTTCCAGACTAAATTGTTGTTTGACCTGCTGGTTAAACTTGCACCATTTTCCCACCTTCCTCTGGTTATGATGGGAGATTTTAATGCCATCTTAGACGCAGCGTTGGACACTTCCAACCCGAACAGAAGTGGTTCCGCAGAACTTCATAGTTGAGGCTCCTTGGCGGAACTTACAGAACTCTGGCGATGGAACCATCCGACTGACAGGTGTTTTTCACATGTCTCGCTGACGCACAAGTCCTCAGCCAGGATTGACTTAGCATTTGAAAATAATAGATTGTTCTCCTATGTGAAGGTTGTCACCTACCTGGTGGGGGGGCTGTCTGATCATAACCCCTTGGTGGTCACCCTGTCGCTTGCTTCAGGTACCGGGCGGGGAGGATGGCGACTCCAGCCGGGTGGCTGCAAAATGATCATGTATCGGTCAGACTGACAGAGGCAATGCAAACATATTGGTCTATCAACGACAATACTGCAGACCCTCATATGGTTTGGGATGTCTTTAAGGCTGTGACACGGGGAAAATTATCTCGGCCATTAAAGAGGTGAAATCTCAGGACAGGGTGGAGGCGGAGTATCTGCAACAACAGGAACGAGAGAAGGCGAGGGCTCATGCTGACGCCCCTACGGCGGCCTCGTATGAGGCCTTACTGGAAGCTAGACGCACTCTTTCCACCCATTTTACGGGACAGGCCCAAGCGGAACTGATACATAGGGCTCAAACAAATTTTGCTGAAAGGGACAAAAAACGGGAAGCTCCTGGCTATGCTGGTGGCAGATTTTCACTCTCCCACCTGTATACCAGTGATTCGGGATCAGGGGGGGACCTAGTGGATAAACCTAGATGCATAATGCATGCTTTTGTTCAATACTACACATCCCTATACTCTCCCATTCCCGCATATGACTGTTCGGCCCTGAAATCCTTCCTGTTGGATCTGCCGATACCAAGACTTTCGGAGGAGGACCGATGTACTTTGAATAGTAAAATTACTAAAAGGGAGATAGAACAGGCAATATTCACCTTTCCCCCGGATAAAGCCCCGGGGCCGGATGGCCTACCGGCTGACTTTTATAAGGCCAATGTGGAAATTTTAGCCCCTAGATTAAATTTGCTTCTGGAATACTGCCATGCGCATGGTGCCTTGCCGACCTCTATGTTACAGGCCTCTATGGTTCTTCTGTTAAAACCAGGAAAGGACCCTAGGGAGAGTGCCTCCTAAAAACCCATAGCATTATTGAATACAGATCTTAACCACTTGCCGCCCGCCCTATAGGTTGATGGCTGGCTGACTGATCAGGGTTTCAGTCTCCTTCACTCTGTTACGCAGTTTAGCCATGTCCTTTCGGATAAGTGATACATCTACCTTAACCTCCTCAAGCTTAGATGTCAGTGTGGCCTGGCAGGTAGAAATCGCCTCAAGCACCTTTGCCGTGTCCGAGGCAGCAGGTTCTGCAGACGGAGGGGACTGTCCGCCATGTTGGCCCTCATGGTCCCGCTGGAATTTCTCAAGTGAAGCCGCCGCTGCATATTGTTTCTTCGTCGGAGACATGGTCCCAAGTTACACAGGGGATTAGCGGGTATAACACCGGTAAAGTTGCAGGTAAAATAGTTAGTGGGCACCCAGGATCACTGCAGGAGATCGCGTTAGGAGCGGAGCTCAGGTCACAAGCGTCCTACTCCATTGCTGTCCAGGCCACGCCCCCCCCGCAAGTCCTCTATTCTACCAATAGACCCCCAAGCTAGAGCTATGGCTGATCCTCAACTACCTCTTTAAAATATCTAGGAGTCTGGGTAACAGCGGAGGTGAAGGATTATGTATCCCTAAATTTACTCCCGTTGGTACTGTTACTGAAACAGAAAGCACAAATATGGTCAAAGCTACCACTATCCTTAATGGGTAGAATTTGTTTATTGAAAATGAAATTCCTCCCAGTGGTCTTGTATTTCCTGCGCCGTGCGCCTGTCTGGAGACTGAAATCCTTTTTTAGGCAACTTGACATTGTGGTCTCCTCTTTTCTTTGGGCACCCAAGCCCCCTAGGATTGGGCTTCAGGTGCTGAAGGAACCGGGAGACAGGGGGGCTTGGCGCTACCGGACTGGCAAAAATATTACTTAGCCGGGCAATTGGTCTTTGCCCGCAGATGGTTAATCACAGATGACGGGGATGCAGCCACGGTCCTGGAGGCCGCGCATCTGGGGTCATATGACAGTCTCCGTTTTGCGCTATTTAGAGGACTGGGGTCTGACCTCCCGCTGACATTGACCATGAAGGCCATTATTAAGGCATGGGAGATGGCGGTGGGGGTGGCATACCCCAGTTATAGGGGAGTGTCACCCTCAACCCCCATATGTATGAACCCGACTCTGCCCCACTTTTATAATTTACCTGACCCAGTGCTATGGACGTTGAAGGGAATTAAGACGCTAAGGGACATAACGTCCTATGGCGAGCTACAGTCTTTTTCACAACTGCAATCCCAACATCATCTTCCCAACAACTACCTATTTAGGTTTCTGCAGCTGAGGCACACCTTTCAGGTGCAATTTCGCAAGCGGAGGGTGGAATCCCTACCCTCGGCTCTCGAGACCTTGCTGACTGGAGATGAGCTGGTGAAGCCTTTGTCGGCGACCTATAAAGAACTGTTTAAGCTAACTCCTAAGGCTATTGTCGCGTGTAGGGAGCGGTGGGTGAGGGAAGTTCCGGAGGTGCAGGGGGAGGACTGGGATGACCTATGGACCCGACCTTTCCAACACCTAGTATCCGCAAAAGACAGGTTGATTCAGTTAAAAAATTTTCATAGGAGTTACTACACTTCGGCTTTTCCCCTCGGCCTCAACAGAGTGCTGGTGATGTCGCCACACACCTGCCGATGACGGGCACATTTTCTGGCATTGCCTCCACATACAGAGATTCTGGACTGATGTAGTTGCATGTATTTCGGAGCTGATTTCAGTTCCGATACCACGAACCATCAAGGTGTGCCTCATGGGACTAGTGGATGAAGTAGTATCTACACAGGCCATGCGTACGATGTTGAATATCCTTTGTTTCTATGGTAGGAAAGCTATCCTGCTGGCTTGGAAGAAGTCGGAGGCCCCGGGCGTTACAGCTTGGAAGGGTCTGGTGAATTCAATGTTACCTTACTACAAAGCTGCATATAAGAGTAGAGGCTGCGGGAAAAAGTTTGACAAAGTGTGGCACTCCTGGTGTAACTCCAGGGATATGGTGGGGTGAGGGGAGGGACTTGTAGGTATAAATCACAGAGTTTTGATTGAACCACATTGCCCTACTCATGAATCACACCAACTGAGGCACCTTGGGGTTACCCGCGAGGCATGAGGCACTAGGTGATAGATTTGGATACATGCAAATCCGAATGTGAAAGGCTGGGATGGCTCCCATAGCGAGATGTGACTGGGGGGGTGGGAAGGGGGGGAAGGGAGGGGATATTGTAGTTAGATGGTCTCTGTTAGATAGACTGGTTGTGGACAATGTTTTGGATGGACACGTCCACTGTTGTATGTTTTGTTTATGGAAAATTAATAAAAATATAAAAAAAAAATACAGGGAATGCAGCAGCATCCGCAAGTGACCAAAACAGCCAAAGCCACAGCGATTGAGATCAACCATGATGTGATAAATCCAGTCCATTTACCGAACCATCCTTCAAGCCAGTTTGTGAATGGATCATTAATACCTGAGTTTTCTGCTAATTCATTCAATAGAGCAGTCAGTCCTTCCAAGGCCCTGGTCACGGTCCCTCCAGGAGCTGTATTGTTAGGGATAAAGGTACAACACATGCTACCAAACATTTTGCATACCCCTCCTCTTTCAGCTAGGACCATATCTAAAGCCATTCGGTTCTGCCATACCATTAGAGATGTGGGGGTCAACTGTTCTGCTAGGCCCTTCACAGCACCCCTACTATAGTTTACAAATCGTTGTTGGTTATAATATATATAATTAATCCAGTCAACATTTTTATTTATAGTCACCCACCAGAGAAGAGACTCAAACCCAGCTGTCACCTGATTCTTGGCCTTAAACTCATCCGGCACCCTGCGAGGAACCCCAATCTCATCTATGTAGATCTGAGAGTCAAATGACCTCATGGGAGAGGTGTACCTCCGATACTGTTGGCGACTTAGTCCACGGGTATTCTGACAGGATTGTCAGGGGCATAGCCAGCTGGACCATAGCGCAATCCCCTTGGGCATTGGCCAGTAGTATAGTTCGCAGTTTCTTATCCCCACACATCCACCAGACATCAGCTGTCTGAATGTCATGTTCAACCCAGTCACCATTGTCCGTGTTAATCCTCTCCACACAGTAGTCATCAGGAAGTGACCCAAGATCCACCCCGCTACGGTTCCCTGGGAGTGCAAAACAAACAAAATTGCCCGGATAAGCGGTAACCGCTGGAGGTATCTGAGGTCTCTGTACTGGGGGAAACAACAAACTCAATGTGTGACAAGTAGAATTTGTTTCAGGTTTATAGCTCTTATTATATAATCGCAACATACATTTTAAACCTTCTGAATCTGTATTATGATCTAGAGGAAAAGGGGCCATTGCTAAATGTGGTCTGGCTCCGGCACAAACGAAACAGTTTTCCTTTTTTAGAGTTTTAACCGTGTACCTCAACCATTCTAACCACTCATTTTTTTCTTGGTAGCCCGTCTCCAAAGCTATGGCATCTTCTATTGTTAGGTTAGTGAATCTTATAGTTTTACTCAGAACTTCTATTTTAGTATGGCCTTCTTCTTTCCCTTCTGAGTCTACCTTTTCCTGTTGTCTAGTTTTATTAGGCGGTAATACCCCAAGGAAAAATGTTCCTGAGGGGTCAGTTCCTGACACCCATGCTCTCATAGAATACAACCACTGATCTTCCTTCCTCGGCTCCTTTAATGTTATTAATAGTTGGTTACAGGTTCTTATTATTTGTGCAGGGGGAGTTGGCCGCTTTTTTAATTACGAGTCTTTCCTTTATTCCACTCTTTTTAGCCCCTGGTTGATTATACCCACAATGTTGATGCACTGTGGACCACAGGGCCTGATCCCATGCTTAACATCTTGCCCTATTCCAGAGCCAGAAAATATAGTTATCTGCCCATAGAAGTCCCCTAGCCCCAGTTGTATCCCCACAATCTGCAATCTGACAGAAGTCTACCAGTATAGTGCTAGTTATTCCCTCCATAAAGTTTAGACTCAATGCTTTTCCTGTTCTTTCCCAATCCAAAGGTTTCTCTGTTCTTCCATAACGTATAACCCCTCTTATGGATGCCTTTCCTAGAGTCACTAGTAACCCAAGGATAATTACTGTCCCTTTCATCCTAACCAGCTACAGAGTTCCAGCTGATAGGATAGGGGAGTTGGAAGGGGAGGGAGACTTCACCGGTTTGAGACAAGTCCCACCTTGTGTGAGACCTCCCTTTGTAGCCGGATTTTCTGAACCTCTTGCAGCCAACTGGCCCTATTCTGCCTGTAAAACCTTTTTGTAATGAGACTGGTGAATCCAGGTAGACCTCTCTGCAATCTTTATCACAGTAGGGGTAGTTAAGAGGACTTTGAAAGGGCCATCCCACCTTAGGGAGTTACCACTGCTTTTTCTTATTACTTTTTATTAAGACCCCAATCTCCCACATGCACCTTTTCATCTTCTTGAATTGGACCTTCTAGGACAGAACAAAAATCATTGTATTCTGCTGGTGTGAGCTCAGACTGCTCAGTAGGTGTTTCATTTGAATGTAAGGGTATCTTATATGGCCTTCCATGTATCATTTCAAATGGGCTTAAAGCTTCTTTTGTGGGTGTGATATACATACTGGTCACAGCTACTAGTAGGCAGTACATCCAATTATTTTTACCTGTTTCTTCCATATATTTTCTCAGTTTGCTTTTTAGAATGCCATTATGTCTTTCTACCAATCCAGCTGATTGGGGAAGATAGGCACAATGGTATTTCACTTTAATTCTCATCACTTCTGTCAAATGTTGTATAGTTTTATTTACAAAATGAGGTCCATTATCACTGTCTGTGCATCCGCACTTCCTGTCGGGAATATCTCCACCCATTTGGTCAGGGTGTCTGGTTACCAACCAATATTCCTTCCTTTAACATTTGTCTAATTCAATAAAATCCATGCAAATGTGTTGGAATGGATATTGCTGTATGGGGATCTTCCCTTTCTGTGGTCTTATGCCTCCCTGAGCATTGTATCTTGAACATATAATGCATTGAGAGCAAAAAGTTTATTTTTTTTAGTAGTTAGTGAAGCCATAGGCTGTACATACCTTAAATAAACATCTCAGTCATCCCCCTGTTTGACACATGAGTTACTCCATGTGTCAATACTGCTGCATATCAGTAAGGACTGTATGATCTATCTCTATGGATTTCTCGTTCTGTCATTTTATGTGTTTCTTGTGCCGTTATTTTGGCAGCTTCATCTGCCCTTTTATTTCCCTTTGAGATGGGGTCTGTATATTTTGTGTGTGCTTGGCATTTGCAGATTACAAGCTCTTTTGGTAACTGTATTGCATCTAGGAATTCTAGAATGAAGGCCGTGTGTGAAATTGGTTTACCACTGGTGGTGACCATCCCTCTGTTTTTCCATTGTTGTGCAAAAACATGTACTGTTGAAAAGGTATATTGACTGTCAGTGTACATGGTTCCGGATTTTACTTCTAATAGTATGCATGCTCTTGTCAGTGCTACAAGTTCTGCAACTTGTGTTAAATAGTGTTTTGGTAGTGGCCCAGCTTCCAGAAGCTCATCCTGTGTCACTACTACATATCCAGCTGCATTTGTTCCATCTGGATTTTTCTTACTAGAACCATCAACAAAAAGTGTCATGTCAGGGTTAGATAACGGTATATCTTTCAGATCACTTTGTGGCAGTACCTTTTCAGCGATGGCAGCAGTGCAGTCATCTTTATACCCATCAGTAGGAAGTGGTAGTAGTGTGGATGGGTTTAATGTAGTACATTTCTGTATTGTTAAGTGAGGTGTCAAAAGTATTGTCGTACAGGAAAGTGTTCTGCTGAGATCAAGTGTGATATAGGATAACAGACACTGCATGTGGTACCTTGAGTGCCAGCGGGTGATATAGCACTATAGATGCTGAGGTCATGACTGCTTCAGCTGCAGCTACCAGTGCTTGTACACAGGGTGGAAGTGCTCCAGTTACACTGTCTAATTTTATAGAGTAGTAAGCAATCAGCCTCTGGTGCCCGCCATGTGACTGTAAGTACTGATGTCATGTGACCTTCCCTTGAGTCTACTGTTTGTTGGAAAGGTTTGTCATTGGTTGGTAAGGCTAGTACTGATGAACTAGAAAGGACTTGTTTTATGTCAGTAAAAGCTGTTTCCTCACTCCATTTTATAGCATCCTGGGGGGCCATTGGGCTCCCATGTATTGCCTGAACCAATGGGGCAGTCAGCATGGAATACCCGGGAATCCAGGCTCTACAAAAATTTGTCATATCCAGGAAGGACATCATTTGTCTTTGTTTCTAAGGACTGTGTAGTCGACATTATTTCATACCTTCATTTAATGTTATAAACTCTAAAATACCTCTAAAGGTTCAATTTACAATGTACTCATTCATGTAATCAGTAGACACCCCCCCATAGAAAGGAACGCGCCTCATACTTCAGTTGTGTAGAAGGAGGGGGTGGGGGTGTCATATCTGCACTTGAATTGGGGCTGGGAAAATGGATACTCTTTATCTAACATGAATGAGCACAGGATCACAGATCAAACTACCAAACACCTTCCTTACCTTGGAGTGGTTAAAAACAATATTCTTTCATTTATTCAAATACATATATTACACACACCTCTGAATATTTTTCCTCAGACCCCAATATTTTAGCAGAATTTAAGAAAACTTGAACCCCTTTTGTATTGTTCCCCTTATTCTCTGGTCCAAAGTGAAATCCACAGGGTCCCAAAATAGAACTGTCTTTCCTTTTAATTAATATTTAATATTCTAATTCAGAACTTAGCCTTTTAATTTTATAAATGTACCCAAATATAAACAGCATTGTATTATTAACACTTCACAGTTGAAAGTCTGTGAATTCTAAAAAGAACATCCAAAAAATATTTACTTTAAGCCCTTGTACACACGGTCGGATATTCCGATGGACAATATCCAATAGGACCGTGTTG
Source organism: Lithobates pipiens (assembly GCF_037356315.1). Classification (NCBI taxonomy): domain Eukaryota; kingdom Metazoa; phylum Chordata; class Amphibia; order Anura; family Ranidae; genus Lithobates; species Lithobates pipiens. The sequence continues at coordinate 1,548,899 of NW_027507753.1, read as the reverse complement.
TCGGATAATCTGACCGTGTGTGGGCTCCATCGGACTGTTTCCGTCGGAATATCCGACGGACCAAGTTTTCCAGCTTGACTAAAAATTTTTCCGACAACATGATGCGATCGGACATACTCCGATCGCGTGTAGCCTAGTCCGACGGACAAGGTGCCACGCATGCTCACAATAAAATTAAGAGACGGAAGCGCTCGCTCAGGTAAAACTACCGCTCGTAATCGATATAGCACATTCATCACACTGCAATGTTAAAAATTATTTTATGCAGCGCATTCTCTTTTTCTTTACAATGCTGCAAGAATGAAGTTGTTTTGATGCTCATATTCACACACACTTCTCCCGAACGTATTTCTTTATTCTTTTTACTCAATTCAGCAACACAATATTTTAATTTGTCACATCTCCCCAATCATTTTTATTTTTTTATTTTGTGTTTGGTTTTTTGAATCAATCCTTTGACAGTTTGCTCATCTTTGCATTTTTTTGGTGTGTTTTGTGTATCAACTTACCACAGCACCATTATTATCTTTTTCATTTATTCTTTTCTTGGTGTTGGTGCCCCCTGTTATTCATTTGACTTTGTATTTTTGAAATGTACCTGTCTGCTCACAAATAAACTGGCCTTTTTGGAGTAAAACACATACGCAAGTATTTCTTCAACCAAAAAAAAACTTTATTTAGGTGTCAGTAACAAATAAAGAGGGAGGCAGCGCTGGTGAAACTGGGGAGATTAACGAAGCCTTTGGCCCCCAAGGCACACATCAACTATTTAAACACACAAATTGGTGGTCTGAGGAGTACATGTCTGAGGGGGAGCAGTCTGGTCCTGAAGTCCAAGAAACAGCAGCAGATGACATCTATGTCCCCAGGCTGTGGTCCTACAAGAGGCTACATCTTCTGTCAGAGCAGACTGAACCCAGGTTATCACACTCTGGTCTTCCTTCCACGCTTCCTTCCAGGCTGTGGCTGTGGTGCTTGAGGTGTGGCAGAAGAAAGAGGAGAAGGAGGGGCGTGGGCCAAATCACACAAATATGTTGCTTGTGTGATTTGGCCCAATAACCCCTTGTTGAGGGTGTGGATAATTAGCTCCTCACACACTGTTGCCCCTCCTCATTTGCTGGAGTTTGCAGGCAGCCAAGGCGTCAAAGGCCTCTTGATAGGTGGGGGTGGCTTTGAGGGTCGCTGGCCCTTTTGCGTGGAAGGCAGAGGGGAGGGACCTGTGAGTCAGTCAGGCTCCTCCGCCCGCCCACCGCTTGGCTACCGCTTACCCCTGCCTCCTCCTGGCTGCCACTTTCGACAGCCACCTTCTGGCTGCTGCATTCCACACACTCCTCCTGGCTGATGTCTTCCTGTGTATGAAAAAGGGACATAGTTTTAGTTTTTGTTTCATCAAACACACACAATTTTCAGCTCAAGACTGTTGCAAATTGTTAACCAATAGAAAAGACTATCATTCTGAGCTCAGCATTTTTCATTCTTGGCCCAAAGGTTTTGGCCACTACTGTCTATTGATATGTGAAACACTTTCTAAAATCAGCAATTAGAGAGCAAAAATCAAGTTAATATCATTAATTTTTACTCCCAAAATATGTAGAACAATACTATACCTGGCTCAAGCTGGGCTCCTCCAGTTCTCCCTGAGTGGAAGGCCCAGGTTGGGCATCGGAAGACTCAGCGGGTGTGGAATGTAGCATAGAAGGACACGTGGAAGGAAGGGTAGAGAGTGATTCTCTGACCTCAGCCTGGTCTAACAGAAAATGCATCCTGTCATAATTCCACAGCCTGGGGACATAAACGTCATCTGCTGAAGCTCCAGATTGCATGGACTTCAGCACCTTCTTCTGCTCCCTCAGATATGTACTGAGGCCACCAATTTTCACTTTTAAATAGTTGATGTTTGCCCTGGGGACCATCGGCTTCACAAACTCAACCAGTTTCTCCATCGCTGCCTGCCTCTTTAGTTTGTTACTGTAATGTGGATGCGTAGCTTGCCACAGACAGGTCAGCTCCCTGTACTTATCGATGAACAGAGGGAGGAAACTGGTCATTAAACCCATCCATATTCTCTGCAAGACACAACACAAGACAAACTCTAATGTCAGGCTAAACTCCACTAATGCAGGCCTCAATCTAGAAGCAGTATAGGCTAGTGATGTACCAAGTTAAAAATTGTACCTTCATTTGCACGATCGTCACGTCAGCTTCTCCCTCTGTTCACAGATCGAATGTACGACACACACGTGTTGTGTTTTATATACAGTGCGCATTCGTGAAACTCCTCCCGCCCCTGACGTTCTTTCTAGACTATTCCCCGCCCCTTCTCTTTCAGCGCAGTGGGGAGAGCACATGGCGGAGAGAACGCAGGTGCGCAATCAGAGTTCCACTAACGAGGAGGAGGGCGAGGAAAGCCCAGAGCCTGAAACGTCCCGATCCCGGAGGAGAAGATTAAATATGTATTTTGGAGAGATGTTGGAGATGGTGGACATATTGAAGAGGAACAACTATGATGGCAAGTATGGACCTTACCCAAACCCAAATATCAGAAAGGCCAAGATCATGATTAAAGTAGTGAAGAGTCTTCAGAAGAATTTTGGGGAATGACGATCCAAGGATCAACTGAGAAAACGCTGGTCAGACCTGAAACTGAGGGAGCACGATCAGTACAGAAGGATCAAGCGAGTTCTTAAAAAAAAGTAAGTAGTTGTCGTGTGTTCATATTATTATTATTGCTTGCATACTGCTCCATGTACTTTGATTTAATGTTGTACAGTTTAAAATGGCCACTTTCATGTTCATGGGTTCAATCGTAATAAACACCGTTCGTTAGCCCACTCCAAAGACGATGTTTTCCCAAATGACACTTCACTACATTTCTTCACACTGCAGGTAAGTATTCCAGCTTTAGAAAGTGTCCAAAATAATGTTCTCACCTTTGAACTCGGCCAAAAAACACAATTGTACGACACTTCCAAGCAATGTTTCATATTCCTATTAGGGCTGAAACAACGAATCGATTAATCGACAACTAATCGATTGTGAAATTAATTGATTACTATTTTCATAATCGATTAATCGGCCAGTACCATAATGGGGTTAAAAAAACTAAAATTAGCCCTTTATAGTACAAAATGAGCAAATAATCGCTACTGTAAATATTATTACTTTCACAGTTCTACAGTAAAAAAATGAACCCCTTGAAAGTAGTGATTATCTGCTTTTTTTACTATAAAGGGCTCATTTTAGTCTTTTTAAACTCATTATGTTACTAAACGTCTTAGACCTGGTTCACGTCTATGTGTTTATTGCTGCTTTTTGCAGAAACGCACTACAGTTCATTCCCATGGTTTCCTATAGGACACGTTCATATCTGTGTTTTCAGCCGCTGTGTATTTGGAAAAGGTCAGAGACTTTTAAATGCAAAACTGTGCTTTTTTGGTTTAATATACTTCAACCGAGAAGCTGCAGAAAAGCATGTAAAGCATTTTTGAAGCAAAAGCTGCAGAAAAGCATGTAAAGCATTTTTGAAGCAAAAGCTGCAGAAAAGCATGTAAAGCATTTTTGAAGCAATTTGTGTTTTTTAATCTGCCCACAAAAATGCTAAAATGCAAATTGCAGTAAAATCACGTGCGCAGAAATCAAAAACGCACACCAAAAAGCTCTGAAGAAACAGATAAAAAGCAAACTGCATAGATCTGTACCGAGCCTTATGCTGGCCACACGGATCAATTTTCAGATGAGAATATTCAGGCAAAAAATTATTGTACATTCGCTGAATGAAAGAATTGTGTTTGAAATTTTCACTTGTTTTTAACATTCGGTTTTTAAAATTAATGTAATTTCTGAACGACACTGTCTGAAAATTCCTTTGACCAAGAAGTTTTCTGTTATTTCCCATTTTCCCGTCACTGTGGTTGAAAATGACCATCAATTTGACCCACTTTGTTTTTCTTTAAGGTTATTAACTGATTAATCGATTAATCAAAACAATAAATCGGCCAACTAATCGATTATGAAAATAATCGTTAGTTGCAGCCCTAATTCCTATTTCAGCCCTCTGTGTGCTAAGTATTCGTTTTTTACATTCTCATAGGGGAGAGAAGACTCGGGATGTCTGAGGACACCAGGGACCCCACACCTCCCAAAGAAGGCAAAATTCCAACACCAGAAGCAGAGGAAGAGGAGGAGGAAGGAGAGATTGTTGAAGTTGGATAAATTGTCACCACAACAGGTGAGTGTCGGAGACCACAGCTTACGGTAAGCTAATCAATGTATGTCGGCATATTTATAATACATGGTGTGTTTCTTTTTATTTGTTTAGGTGATGTGGAAGAAGAATCACATTTTACCAGTGAAAGTGCCCAGATCCCGATTGGGGAGATAATGGGGTGCAATCGCGATTTAGAAAATATACAGAAAAACATCAATGATGTTCAACAGAAAATGAAGAACATCACTGATGTTTTGGGGAGAGTCTGAAACACCCCAAACTAGCTAGGGTTTTTTTTATTTTGTTTTTTAAACAACCAACTTTTGTATTTTACAAAAAGCCATATTTTGAAGATGCACACAGTGTGTCCACATGTACTATCTCCCATCATGGGGGATTAATGTACGTGTTTTGTGGAAAGTGGCTGAGATGAAGGGGTTGCACCACCAAAACATGTACATTGATACCCCATGATGGGAGATAGCACATGTTGACATTAAGCATGGGATCAGGAGGAAAATGGCCACTTTTGGATTCTCAATGTGTGTGTATCCTCCAAATTTGGCTTTTCCAGGGGTGACACCCCATCCGATGAAGGCAATATCAGCACAGTTTGTACATACTCATGTCTGATATTGTCTTCACTTTTCAAAGTTGAACTTTGTAAGTTCCTGTGTTCTGTATGTTATGCTTTGATACATGCCTGTTTACACAAAAACCCACATGTGAATGTGCTTTGATTAAAAAGTAAAATTATCAACAATGTGTGGCTTCCTTTTTCAATGCACGAAAGCAGTATTTGGAGTAAAGTTGTTGTTTTCTGTAGCAATGGGTGTTATTTACTAAAGGCAAATCCACTTTGCACTCCAAGTGCAGTTTCAGGTGCACTTTTTCAGTGTACTTGTAGTGCATAGTGGAAGTGCCTTTAGTAAATAACACCCACAGTGATGTTTACTTTTCCCCAATCATTTTCCTGATCCCACATATTTCTGGCATGGTGCTGAAAATTAGCAATATTTTTGTCAGTAATGCACTACATACATTATCAACAAAAACAAGGTGTGTGTGTAGCAGACCCACAACAAAATAAGATTATCTGAAGAAGAGATTGTCACCTCATCTCGCTCAGAACTTGGATTTGCACTGTTGTAGAAAAAGGCCCAAAAAAAAAAAAGCAAAAATACCTAGGAGACACCTAAAACAAAGCCAAGCAGTAAATGAAAACAAAGATTATTGTAGGTTCAAAGAAAAAATGTATTAAAAAAATGCCTCTCAGACATTGTCTGGCATATCAATGGCCCCCCCACCCACAAAGTACTCCATGTATTGGGTTCTGACCTCGTGGGTGCTTTGGGGGGGCAAGCCAGGACGAGCAGCTTCAAGGGATGTGAGATTCTAATTTTCAGGCATGTCTGCATCAGGGCCAACTGAGACCACATAGTTTGCTGAATGTCTTTTCAAGAAAATGTGCAGAACACAGCAGGCAAGCACTATGTGATTGAGTTTATATTCCGCCATGTGGATTGGCATCAAAAATAGGCAGAACCGGCAGGCCAGTATTCCAAAAGTGTTCTCCATGACTCTTCTGGCTCTGGCCAGCCGGAAATTAAGGATCCTCTGATCGGGGGTGAGGGTCCTCATCGGGAAAGGCCGCATCAGGTGGTTGACAGGGCAAACACCTCATCCATGACAAAAACGAACGGGAGTTCTTGTACATTCTCCTCTGGGGGTGGCAAGCCCAGACTGTCACTCTGGAGACACCAGTAGAATTCCGTCCGTGCGAACACTCCACCATCCGACATCCGGCCATTTTGCCCCACGTCCACATACAGGAAGTCATAGGTCGCTGACACCACTGCCAACATCACAATACTATTAAACCCCTTGTAATTATAATAGTAGGACCTCGAGTTGGGGGGGTGGGACGATGTGGACATGTTTCCCATCAATTGCACCTCCACTGGCAAAGTGGGAGGCCACAGTCTGCCATTCCTGTGGCGTTGAAGGAAACTGTGGAGTGAAACAAGACAAAAAATTAGTAATTTTGCACATCAACATTGCAAGCAGATTAGACACAAACATTTTTGGCCAAGATCAGTATAAAAGTTTGGGAAATTAGTATTTAAAGCCTAAAGTATAAGGTCCCCTTATCAGAGTCATCACCCCCCATCCCTCACCCACCCCCATCCCCATCCCCATCTGATGGGCCCTTGCACAAAAATGAGGGGGGGGGGCGAGTGTTTTGGACAGGTAACCCTCTCCACTTCATTGAGAGCTGAATGCATAAATAATGTGTGATACTTTGGCCAGCCACTCCTTACTTACACTATTGGCAGCCCACCAGACAGGTAAGAAGTCATAATACCAAAAAAAAATGGAAGCACATTTTGACATTCTGCTATTACCTATCAAGATAATAATAGAAGAAAAAAACAAGAAAATGTAGCATTTGAAAGTATTGAGGCAGGCCCTTGCACTACATGCTTTGGTGAATTCGTCCATAAATCTGACCAGAAAAAAAGATAGGTAGAGTGGGTATTGGGTTTGGCAAAGTCAGCAGATAGAGGATTGCTATCAGCTGACCTAGCAGTTGGGGGGAGGGGGGTTCCTAATGAGTTTGGCCCAAAAAAAATGTCACTCTGCATGAATTAAAGCGCAAACATAACATTTGTACACATTTTAGTTGGTGTTTAGGGAAAAGCAATACTATGGAGCTCACAAAAGACATTGCTAAGTGACTAGAATATATGTTTATGGGCCCAGAAGAGCATGCTGGGGAAGTTAGTGAAGGCAAATATGCATGAAGGACAAAAAAGGAACTTGAAAACCTTCCAGCATGCATGAGGATAAAGGGGCACAGCATATCAATTAGAGCATATTGCAATCATGGTAATTAGGGAATGAGGAAAGAAATTTCCAGACATTAGCAATCACTAAATACATAGAATGTGAAGTTAAAGGATAACTTACCTTCATATAATCCTTCTGCAGGACCTGAATGATGGCAGAACAGGTCTCTGGGATAATGATCCCCAGAGCCTGGGGGGAGATGCCTGTGGAGAACTTTAGGTCCTGAAGACTTCTCCCTGACGCCAAGTAGCGCAACGTGGCGATGAGCCTCTGCTCCGGAGTGATGGCTTGCCGCATGCAGGTATCCTGCCTGGTGATATAAGGGGACAGCAAAGCCAGGAGACGGTGAAAAACGGGGTCTGTCATCCGGAGATAATTCCTGAAATCATCAGGATTATTCTCCCGGATCTCACGGAGCAAAGACATGTGCGAGAACTGGTCACGCTGGAGTAACCAATTCTTCGTCCATGAACTCCTCCTCGCCCTGTTCATGGACCGGGCTTGTGTCAAAGCTAAAAGCTCAACACCAAGCCCCTGCACAGCACAAACTCTACGACGAGTACGTACACGAAACATGGTTTAAAATGGTCGGCTGGTCAGAACAGACAACAGAAAGCACCAATAAACAGCAATGCCTGAAAGAACGACCTGAAAAGCAGAAACGAGCGGACAATAAGCAATGCAAATCAAAGCGTATTATACCAAGATATAGTCCACAATGAGAAACTAATGCTTACTGACTACACGCACTGATAATCAGATACGCACCGACAAGCACAAACTGAAGAGCAGTAACAAACTGAATCACAAATCTGAAAAGCACGAATTGTCTGTCACCAAAGTTCTACTAACACGCGATAAACACGAGATCAGCAGAAGGAGCCCAAAGGGCGCCAGACGTGGTGCTGAACTTCCCTTTTCTAGTGCCGTCGTACGCGGCTTACGTCACCGCGTTCTTGGTAACCGGAAATTCTGACAACTTAATCCGACCATGTGTATGCAACATCACTTCCGGACCTCTTCCAGACTAAATCCGTCAGAATTTATTTTGATGGATTTGGTTGCCGGAATGTCCGACCGCGTGTACGGGGGCTAAGACTATTATTCAGACTTTCTTTCCCATCGAAACTCCTAATATTTTCACAGATGCACAAATTGACCTCTGTGTGCTCAAAGGGTTAATGCTGCTCTACTAGTCACCCATCATCATCTCCCTCTCTTCCGCTACCTCTGTCAGGCAATCTGCATTTTCTTGTTTCCGAGAAACAGCTTCTTGACAATCATAGTAATGAAAACCATCCTCAGCCTTTTCTTTTCTCACATTCATCAAGCCACCTGATAATAATTCTACAACATTCTATCCACTCTACAGTGCAATCCACCTTCATGGTTAGCAATAGACATGTGCATTCGTTTTCGTCCGAATGCATTTTCGTCCGAATTTCAGCTATTTTCGTTTTCGTTTTGACAAACGATAACGAAAGCACAAAATCCGAAAAACGAAAGATCCGACATAAATAAATGCTTTATTTTCGTTTTCATTGTTACAACAGTTCGATATAGAATAGGAGATTCGACATGACTCTGACAATAATCTGTGTCTATAGAACCTGTGGTCGAATGTGCTTAACCTTACCTCTATTAGTCCAAGATTATATAGAGAAAATATTCGACAGAGAAAAAAGATTTGACAGAGAGAAAAGATTCTGCAAGTTACTGTCCTAAAAAGTGTTTGGGGACCCGGGTCCTGCCCCAGGGGACATGTATCAATGCAAAAAAAAGTTTTAAAAACAGCCGTTTTTTCGGGAGCAGTGATTTTAATAATGATTAAAGTGAAACAATAAAAGTGTAATATTCCTTTAAATTTCGTAGGGGGGGTTGTCTATAGTATGCCTGTGAAGGGGCTCATGTTTCCCGTGCTTAGAACTGTCCCTGCACAAAGTGTCATTTCTGCAGGAAAAAAAGTCCTTTAAAATCACTCGCAGCTATAATGAATTGTCGGCTCCCGTAATACAGAGAACACTCATTGAAAGTCATTGATAAAAAAAAAAATAAATAAAAAAGCGTGGGGGTCCCCCAAATTCAATTACCAGGCCCTTCAGGTCTGGTATGGATATTAAGGGGAACCCTGCCTCAAATTTAAGAAAAAATTTGACGTGGGGTTCCCCCTAAATATCCATAACCAGACCCTTCAGGTCTGGTATGGATATTAAGGGGAACCCTGCATCAAATTTAAAAAAAAATTGACGTGGGGTTCCCCCTAAAAATCCATACCAGACCCTTTATCCGAGCACGCAACCTGGCAGGCCGCAGGAAAAGAGGGGGGGACGAGAGAGCGGCCCCCCTCCCTCCTGAACCGTACCAGGCCACATGCCCTCAACATTGGGAGGATGCTTTGGGGGTCCGTGACCCCTCAAAGCACCTTTTCCCCATGTTGATGAGGACAAGGGCCTCATCCCCACAACCCTGGCCGGTGGTTGTGAAGGTCTGCGGGCGGGGGGCTTATCAGAATCTGGAAGCCCCCTTTAACAAGGGGACCCCCAGATCCCGGCCCCCCCCCCTGTTTGAAATGGTAAGGGGGTACAAAAGTACCCCTACCATTTCACAAAGAAAGTGTAAAAAATGTTTAAATAAAACAAACACACTTTTTAAAAATTCCTTTATTAAAAATAAAAAAATAAAAAAAAGATTCCAGCGGCGGTAATCCACTCTTGCTATCCAGCGACGGATGATCATCTCTCCAGCGATGTCTCATGTCATCCAGCCCAGCGAATCCTCCGTCCTTCTGTCTCCGTGGAGGAGACACTGCAAGGATTCCGGCAGATGACGTTTCTTATATATGGAGGGCGGGGCCACCCGTCACCTGACCCCGCCCCCCTCTGACGCAAGGGGAAACCCGGGGTTCCCTGTGACGTAGGGGTGACCCGCACCCCTCTGATGTAACACAGGCAGGTTTCCGTTACATCAGAGGGGGGCGGGGTCACCCATACGTCACGGGGAACCCCGGGTTTCCCCTTGCGTCAGAGGGGGCGGGGTCAGGTGACGGGTGGCCCCGCCCTCCGTATATAAGAAACGTCATCCGCCGGAATGCCTGCAGTGTCTCCGTGGAGGAGACAGAAGAAGGATGCTGCGCTGCGCTGGATGACATTAGACATCGCTGGAGAGATGACCGTCCGTCGCTGGATAGCAAGAGTGGATTACCGCCGCTGGAATATTTTTTTTTATTTTTAATAAAGGAATTTTTAAAAAGTGTGTTTGTTTTATTTAAACATTTTTTACACTTTCTTTGTGAAATGGTAGGGGTACCCCCCTTACCATTTCAAACAGGGGGGGCCGGGATCTGGGGGTCCCCTTGTTAAAGGGGGCTTCCAGATTCTGATAAGCCCCCCGCCTGCAGACCTCCACAACCACCGGCCAGGGTTGTGGGGATGAGGCCCTTGTCCTCATCAACATGGGGACAAGGTGCTTTGAGGGGTCACGGACCCCCAAAGCATCCTCCCAATGTTGAGGGCATGTGGCCTGGTACGGTTCAGGAGGGAGGGGGGGCCGCTCTCTCGTCCCCCCCTCTTTTCCTGCGGCCTGCCAGGTTGCGTGCTCGGATAAAGGGTCTGGTATGGATTTTTAGGGGGAACCCCACGTCAATTTTTTTTTTAATTTGACGCGGGGTTCCCCTTAATATCCATACCAGACCTGAAGGGTCTGGTTATGGATATTTAGGGGGAACCCCACGTCAAATTTTTTCTTAAATTTGAGGCAGGGTTCTCCTTAATATCCATACCAGACCTGAAGGGCCTGGTAATTGAATTTGGGGGACCCCCAAGTTTTTTTTTTTTATTTATTAATTTTTTTATCAATGACTTTCAATGAGTGTTCTCTGTATTACAGGAGCCGACAATTCATTATAGCTGCGAGTGATTTTAAAGGACTTTTTTTCCTGCATAAATGACACTTTGTGCAGGGACAATTCTAAGCACGGGAAACATGCGCCCCTTCACAGGCATACTATAGACAACCCCCCCCTACGAAATTTAAAGGAATATTACACTTTTATTGTTTCACTTTAATCATTATTAAAATCACTGCTCCCGAAAAAACGGCCGTTTTTAAAACTTTTTTTTGCATTGATACATGTCCCCTGGGGCAGGACCCGGGTCCCCAAACACTTTTTAGGACAGTAACTTGCAAATTAGCCTTTAAAATTAGCACTTTAGATTTTGAACGTTGGAGTCCCATAGACTTTAATAGGGTTCTAAAGTATGCTATATACTAGCTCCGTCGAATCTTCTTTATACATTCGACAGACACCATAAGCCTTCAAATACAGATTCGACCGTAATTCATGTGGATTTTCGGACGAATGCAATTTTTGAACGAAAAACAAAATAAATAAAAACGAATTTCGGGAGTAACTAAATAAATTAAGTTTTCAGACGAAAACGAAATTCCGAAACGAAATATTTTACTCTGCACGTGTCTAGTTAGCAATATATTAGAGTGGGGTGTTTGGCGCTAACTAATCCTAAAACTGGAACCCCAATATTTTTAAGGGTCCAGATATCCCATCTATTTATTTATTATAGTGCAGTGAACTTTCTCCTAATATCTGTACAAAGTCTATATCACAACTATCGTGTCTATAAAGGATAGGATCAATGGTAAATGACAATATGTGATAATAAGTGGGTACAATGTACCTAGAATGCAAAGTGCTTCTACAGATAAAGTGCAAAGTAATGACAAAAGTGCTCAGTGATAAAGTGCAATTAGTACTTACAAGTCATATGAGTGCTAGATTATATTAAGTTCTAACTAGACCACTTGTATTATATAACCACGTAAAATAGACTTATCAGAGTATAAAGTGCAAGTGTAAAGAGAAATGAATTAATTATACCATTAGTGACTATAAGAGATATGAAAATATTTGAATATATTATATATATATATATATATATATATATATATATATATATATATATATATATATATATATATACCTATACTCAGACCCACATGAATATGATGCAAAAAGCACAGATTAAGGCAAAAAGAAAATTGAGAAGGAAAATAATAAAAATAATAAGAAATATACATATAGTAGAAAAATAAATATATATATATATATATAACTAAAAATATAAATAAAAAAAAAAAATATAAAACTCAAAAAATCAAAACATCAATCAAAAAACCAAAGAATAAAAAAAATTAAAAATATATATATCAAAAAAGTAATAAATCTTAATGTCCACAAAGAAAAGTCTTCAATTGCGCAAATCCAGCATAGAAAAGTATTTTCATAAAGTGACTTTTGTGCTCATATGTCCTTCAGGTGACTCGAGTGCTCCCCCACAAGGGTCTCCACTCACCAGATATCCACAAACCTACGGGGTAATGTGCCTATAGATCAGGTTCCTTTAGGTGTGTCACCGTTCCAAGCCTCATGCAACTCCAGCACTCAGACCCATATAAGATGTATTCCTTCACATCCGAATATCTCCAGTGTATTCCTCATAGGGAGTAATGAGAAATGACCTCCATAGTGTAGGAACACTGTTTTAGCAGCAAAAAAAAATATTTATACAAAAAATTATTATAAAGCCATCCAAATGTTCCACTATTTAAAAATCAGTGGAGCAGCAGAAATTCCATGCATAGAAAACAAAAAAATATAAAAAACAAATAAAAAAATATATAAAAAATCTTTAAAAAGCTTTTCTCTTGTTCCAAGGAAAAAACAGGGCCCAGTCCTGCACTGTTCAAAAGTCCATCCATTGCAGAATGACACTAATTCTCTTAATAAGTCAGTCAACGTTTTGACCATACATGTTAAACGGGATCATAAATCCTAATTTCCAAGGCAAGAGAAAAGTGATCCCAAAAAATCACCTCAAAAATGATGTAACTGTTCGGGGTCCGATGGGTGGACACGCAGCATGCGCTCTAGCTGCGTTACAACTGCTCGAGACAACCCGGAAGTGACGTAGTGTGCGTGGCTCCATCGTACGCGTTTCGTCATAGACGTCTTCCCCCCCTGGCTCTCTGATTCTACTGCCTGGGCGCCTGACGAGTGGCGAGCTTTTAGGAACTTCTGGGACATTTTTCCAACGTGTAGCAGCCTTACCTACATTCTCCTCTCCAGCCCCTCCCGCCTGTGTGGCGGATCGTGCTGCATGGTAAGACATCGGTGACGGCTCGGCGTGTGATGGCACCGAGCCGTTGAGCTGTTGGACGAGAGGGGGGTGAGGATCTCGCGAGAGCTCGGACGTTGCTTCGGTCCAGAGTGGTGAGTGCGGCCATTTGGCTGCCGTTTTACTGCCGCTGGCGAGGGGCGATTCTAGTGCTGCTGCTCTCTGCCATTGTCCTGAGTGGAGGAGTTCGTCCCTGGATCTCCTAGCGAGCTCCCTGTGTGTATATCGCATTGCGGATGAAGTAAAGAGGGCCCTCTTGAGAAGCGGTGAGAAATGGGTTTGATACTATTTTACCTGGCTGCTTTTTTCTGAACTTTTAGAAGCGGGGCTGTACGACGTGGATACATAGGCTTTCTATTTGCTATCTGGACTGTTTGGATTGACTGCATGCCTTTATGCCTATACATGTTTATATATCGCTGCTGCTGAGATAGCTGGGTCGTGGCAACAGTAAACAGAGGTGGACTGCTGGTGCTTTCTTCTTTTTTTTTTTACTTTGAATTATCAACATAGCAAGATAATTAATAAGCGTACCCAAGCACGATTTTCTGCGAACTTTCTCTGCAGGGGGTTTCTTCCTTGCAAGCAAGGGATATATTCAATTTGTTAAGTAAGATAGCCATGTCTAGGAAAAGACCACCGGAGGAGCACTTGCCCCATGAAGGGCCTCAAATTACTCGCTCTGTGAAGGATAAAAGCAAATCAGATAGCTTCTGCTGCAGCCACTAAATTGGAGCGATATGCTCACTCAGCGTCGGTTCCACCTAGCAAGCCGAGTTCTACGCAATCAATTCCACAGAATAAAGAGCAGAAAAATTCCTCTGCAGACACAGAGCCAAGGGTGCACCTCTTCTAGCCCTCCTACCCCCTCTGTTGCTAAAACTGTAGGCAATAAGGGATCGGGGGAGGTAAAACCTCAACTGCTATTGTAAACATGGAAGCAACCAACACATCAGCCATAACCTATATACCTGCATCTACTATGTGGGAGGGGGAGCCCACATTACGAGAGATACTGAATGCAATCAAGGAATGTAAAGACTCAATTTCTAGTTTTGATAGCCAATTAAGATGTATTAAGGAGGAATTACTTTCTATGAGACAAGATCTGTGCAAACCTGTACTAAGGACTTCCGTTCTTGAAGAACGTGTAAGCCTAGTTGAGTCCAGTGAAGCGTGAAATTAAATGGCTTAAAAGACACAATAAATATTCAAGTCCCTAAGTTGGACAAGATGGAAATAGGAACCGTAGAAACAACATCAGGATGATAGGCCTCCTCGAACGTAGCAAGGGTCCCAACTTAATAACTTTCCTAGAAGGGTGGTTTCGGGAGATTGTTGGGGGTACTTCTTTCAGTCCCTTATTTGTGATTGAATGAGCACATCGAACACATCGAACTCCCTCAAAAATCCACCATACGTGGGACCATCCAAGGCCGATATTAATGAAAATCCTCAACTACAACGACAAAGTGACTTTGCTGTGAAGGGCTAGGGAGGTGGGGGACATTAGGTTCGAGGGGGCCAGGGTCTCCCTCTACCCTGACTTTTCGCCTGATCTCCAGAAACGCAGAGCTGAATTTATTCCAATTAAGTGCAGTATGATTATGTATCAGAGGGGGCGGGTTCACCCATACATCATCTGGCTAAATAAGTCACCGCACAACACGTCCCTGCCATTGTCAACATCAAAAGGAAGAAGAAGAAGAGAAGAAGGCGGCGGCTAAAGAAGACCGGGCCAACGCTAGTAAAAGAGCTATAAGAAGATATCGGAGGCCCGGCAAGAAGAACTGAAGAGCGGGACAAGACCCCTGAAGAGTGGAAGAAGACCTCTGGATGGCAGCGGTGGCGGCGACGACGAAGAAAAAAGCCGGGCTCCTCTGCTAGTAAAAGAGCTAGCAGAAGATAGCGGAGGAGTCCAGCGAGAAGACCCCCCAAGACGGAAGAAGACCACCGGAGCTGTCTAATAAATTATTTTAAAAACTTGTGTTGTTTTTTTTATTTACACTTTTTTTCACCAGGTGAATGGGTAGGGGTTCATCGTACCCCATACTCATTCACATAGGGTGGGGGCCCGGTATCTCCCAGATTCCGACAAGCCCCCCACCCACAGACCCTGACAACCAATGGTCAGGGTTGTTGGGAAGAGGCCCTTGTCCTCATCAACATGGGGACAAGGTGCTTTGGGGTGAGGGGCCGCAGGGCCCCCCTTCCCCAAAGCACCCCCCATGTTGAGGGCACGTGGCCTGGTACGGCTCAGGAAGGGGGGGTGCTCGCTCCTCCCCACCACCTTTCCTGACCAGCTGGGCTGCGTGCTCGGATAAGAGTCTGCTATGGACTTTGGGGGACCCCACGCCCCTTTAAATCCATTTCAGTGAAGGGCTTCCCCTTTAAATCCATACCAAGTGATAGGGCTAGCGAGGTGTCAATCTCGCCGATGGAGGCGGGGACATTCACTTTCTTCTCTAGTCCCGTCTACCTGGAGTCACGTTCAAAACGAACAGACTTTTCTCTGTGTGTGGGCAAGTCTGTTCATTTCAACTTGTCCGCCGGACCTAGCCCACTGGAAAAGTCCGGTCGTGTGTGGGCAGGTCTGCTTGTTCGGAAAGTCCGGCGGACCTCAGCTGCAAAGTCTGGTGGATATTCCGATCGTGTGTATGCGGCATGAGAGTGACTGCACTTCCAAGTGCACTTTCAGTGCAAAGTGGATTTGCCTTTCGTAAATAACCCCCAAGGTTTCTCTTTATCTCTGCCTAAAGATGTAATAAACTTGGCCTGGATTTTTTTGTCCACTGTCAAAAACAAGTAGAGAACTCTCTGCACGTTACATAGAATCGGGGAAATGCTGTTTTAAGATCGTGAGGAGGGTTGAATTGCGATATTATCTTGAGTATGCAATCAGTTGTGCAGCTCTACCCCATGGGGATGCAGCTGATCGGCTGTGACCGTTTCCGGGACACACAGCAATGAGGGAAAGAGATGAAAAAAATATACAGGCTGGGCAGTTGGTGTCAGGGCTGTGGTTAGAAATCACGGGGATACAGCCTACCTGACAGCCCCCCCAAAGTGACTGAGGACATATATTTTATTAGTCCCTTTCTTTGCAGCCTCATTTGCAAAGATCAATGAATTGGAAGCACTTTGAGGCTTCCTGCTTATTCACAAAAGGAAACATAATACACAGTTTACTATGCTTCAGTGATGAATGGATGCAGGAGGGATTGGTAACTATCACTCACTGTGTTCATTCAGGAAATTAAGGGAGTAATAACATATTTACCTGCCCTTTCCCTAACTCTATATCCTGAAACATCCCCCTGTGCGCCTGCATCAGCTTCCGGCAGGAGAGGAGATAAGGGAAGCCAGCAGAGCTGCTAGGGAAAGGGGTACACAGGGGGGCCCAGACAGAAGATGTAGGATTGCATGTGGTAGAACCACTCCTCTGTAGTGCAGCCGGAGGGAGAAGATGGAAGTGTTTCAGGGGAAGGCAAGAGAAGATTGGTGTCCGCAATAAGACAGTACAGCTGGCCCTCCTGCGTGGCAGGTGACCGGGCCCCCCTTTTGAACTGATGGAACTCCAGGATCAGAGAGACAGGGAAGATGAGATGGGAGGGAGAGAAACAAAGTTACAGAGTTATCAAACTCACCTAGCAGAGCTAACATTAAAGCCAGCCCTGGGGGGCACACAGGGAGGGGGATTGGTGAGGGATGACAATTGTGTCTCTTCCTCCAGCAGCTGAAATCTGTCAGCAGGGAGAGGAGAGAGACCAGCTTTCAGCTGCTGGAGAAAGAGAGACACAATTGTCCCTCACTAATCCCACTTCTGTATTTGGGCCCCCTGTGTACTTGGGCCTCTTACAAGAGGACCAGTGGTCCCCCCATCAGCTGCCCTGCGTACAAGTACGATGCTAAATCCTCACTATAATGCTTTTTTTTCACTCTCTATCTTACTTGCTCGTATATTTTGGTGTTAGTAGCTCAAGGAAACCCCCCAGTATGGACTTTACTATACCACACCATATTTTATCATATGGTGACCTGCATTGTCTCTTGGTGTACATGTGTGACATGTTCTTCAATGTGGTCACCTCCTTTAAAAAGTATATCACATGCCTAAGTATGTTTCACTTTTTATTTGGTAAATCCAATGAAAATTAAACAGCTCCTGGATGAAGGAGCACAGAGGGCACATTCAGTCTGGGGGAGGGTAGTGTTAAATGTAGTAGCATATTTGAATACAGTAACACATTAAAGCCAAACTCTAGGTAACACACAGGACAGCTTGTTCTGTACAAAAATAAACAGACTTATTGGCCAGATCACCAGATGAAAATAAAAGCAAATAAATTCATCCATCACATCTAAGAAGTGTACATGGGCAGTGTGATAAGAAGGGGCAGTGTGACAGGAGAAGGGTACCTAGACAGTGTGACCACCATAGGGAGAGCAGTGTGACAGCAGGGGACATTATGACAGGAGGGGGTAGGATAACAGGAGGGGGGGGCAGTGTGATGGGGCAGATTGACAGGAGGAGGGTATCTAGACAGTGTGACAGGAGGGGACAGTGTGATGGTGGAGCAGATTGAAAGGAAGGGGCAGTGTGACAGGAGGGGGGTCAGTGTGACAGGAGAGGGCAATGTGATAAGGGCAATGTGACAGGGAAAGGGTACAGGGGAAGGGTACCTGGGCAGTGAGACAGAAGGGGCAGTTTAACAGGAGGGAGTCAGTGTGATTGGGGTAGCAGTGTGATAAGAGGGGGCAGCATTACAAGAAGGATGCAGTGTGACAGAAGGGGGGACAATATGACAGGAGAGGGGGCAGTATGACAGGAGAGGGGGGCAGTATGACAGAAGGGGCAGTGTGACAGGAGTTGGAGCAGTGTAACAGGAAGGGGCAGTATAACACGAGGGGGGCAGTGTGATAAGAGGGGGGAAGCTTTACAAGACTGGAGGGGAGGCAGGGGGCAGTGTGATTGGGGGAGCAGTGTGAGAAGAAAGGGACAGTGTGATTGGGGGGGTAGTATAACATGTGGGGGCAGTGTGATGGGGGCAGTATGACAGGAGGGGGTAGTGAGACAGAAGAGGTGAGCAGTGTGGCAGAAGGGGGTAGTGAAGTGGCAATGAGGGTCAGTTAATGTGGGGGCAATGAGGGTCGGTTAATGAGACTGTGATACGTAATAATAGGAGTCAGTTTAAAACTAGCTAAAAATCATTCTTCACATCTCATGTTGTGTGCCTATAAATTTGCGGTTAGACACTAAACTCACCCCCTCCCCTCACAGACATCTGACATTTTGCAAAAGTTTAAATATATGCTTATCTGAAATGGTCTTGTGGCTTCGCTCTGCAAAGCAGCCAACGCCTTGCTAACCGATACATAAAGCAGATAAATATGTAAATTAAGGAAACCACAAAAGTTACAGGAAATGTGTGACACTATTGCAAGTTATATGTACAGTGCTTTGCGAAAGTATTCGGCCCCCTTGAACTTTTCAACCTTTTGCCACATTTCAGGCTTCAAACAAAGATATAAAATTTGTATTTTTTGTGAAGAATCACCAACAAGTGGGACACAATTGTGAAGTGGAACGAAATCTATTGGATATTTTAAACTTTTTTAGCAAATAAAAAACTTAAAAGTGGTGCGTGCAAAATTATTGGACCCCTTTACTTTCAGTGCAGCAAACTCACTCCAGAAGTTCAGCGAGGATCTCTGAATGATCCAATGTTGTCCTAAATGACTGATGGTGATAAATAGAATCCACCTGTGTGTAATCAAGTCTCTGTATAAATGTACCTGCTCTGTGATAGTCTCAGGGTTCTGTTGAAAGCGCAGAGAGCATCATGAAAACCAAGGAACACACCAGGCAGGTCTGTAATACTGTTGTGGAGAAGTTTAAAGCCGGATTTGAATACAAAAAGATTTCCCAAGCAATGCCTCATCTGATCTGGTCACCAACTGAGGGGACATGCCTGATCTGGTCACCGACTGAGGGGACATGCCTCATCTGGGCACCGACTGAGGGGACATGCCTCATCTGGTCACCGACAGAAGGGACATGCCTCATCTGGTCACCGACTGAGGGGACATGCCTAATCTGGTCACCGACTGAGGGGACATGCCTAATCTGGTCACCGACTGAGGGGACATGCCTAATCTGGTCACCGACTGAAGGGACATGCCTAATCTGGTCACCGACTGAAGAGACATGCCTCATCTGGTCACCGACAGAAGGGACATGCCTCATCTGGTCACCGACTGAGGGGACATGCCTAATCTGGTCACCGACTGAAGGGACATGCCTAATCTGGTCACCGACTGAAGAGACATGCCTCATCTGGGCACCGACTGAGGGGACATGCCTAATCTGGTCACCGACTGAAGGGACATGCCTAATCTGGTCACCGACTGAAGAGACATGCCTCATCTGGTCACCGACAGAAGGGACATGCCTCAACTGGTCACCGACTGAGGGGACATGCCTCATCTGGGCACCGACTGAGGGGACATGCCTCATCTGGTCACCGACTGAAGGGACATGCCTCATCTGGTCACCGACTGAAGGGACATGCCTAATCTGGTCACCGACTGAAGGGACATGCCTAATCTCGTCACCGACTGAAGAGACATGCCTGATCTGGTCACCGACTGAAGAGACATGCCTGATCTGGTCACCGACTGAGGGGACATGCCTCATCTGATCTGGTCACTGACTGAAGGGACATGCCTGATCTGGGCACCGACTGAGGGGACATGCCTGATCTGGTCACCGACTGAAGGGGACATACTTGATCTGATCTGGGCACTGACTGAAGGGACATGCTTGATCTAGTCACTGATTGAGGGTGTAGTGGCTCCATTGGCTTTGAGTAAATAATGAGAGGAGATCTTCGGATGGGTGCAGTGCTTTATTCGGGACATACTAAAAGGAATTACAGAATGGAATGCCCATAGAGAATAATGGAAAAATATAATATATAAACTAATTTGCAGACAAATCTGAGAGACATAGCAATTTCACCTTTCCCACAGCTGTTCCTCAAGTAGAGTAGCAGATCGGAAGAGTGGGATTATTTGGGATTACAGCCGTTTTCTATGGAATGACAGATACATGATGGAAAGGAATGCCCATAGAGTAGAATGGGAACCAAGATGTGACCTGGAGTCAAAATCGTTCAGCATAACAAATAAATCCTTAGCAGATATAGTATCCAAGTTCAGTGGCAAGATTTTAAATCGAGTGTATATGGATTATAATTGTTTTCTAAGGAATGAAAGAAGAAAATGCCCATAGAGCAGCCCTCAAAAATTACACTCGCCTGCTCACATTTTGCGAGTGGATTTTGAGGGCTGGCAGATGTGGGTTGCCTGGGGGGGGCAGCACCACCTGCAGGCGGGTTGTATGGGAGCCGTTCTCCCAGAGATCAGAGGAGAAGAGAGATTAGAGCTGTCTACCATATGGTCAGAGCGCCGGTAACATAACAACTTTCGTGTTCCCCGCTGCATGCCGTCACCTACAGCCCCTTCTCTTTGTCCGGGCACTTTGATAGACTGATCACCCTTCCAATCCTGGGACGAGTGATCTGTCTTCCAAAGTTCCCTGGAAAAGGGAAGGGTTGTATGTGAGGGGGCATGGCGGGGAACACACAGCTAATGAAATGAAAGCGGTTAGGTTACCGGCGCTTTGCTCATGTGGGGGACGGCGCTCCTCTCTCTTCCCCTGCACAGGTAGGCTGGGGAAACGGGCTGAGATGGCGGACACAGGCAGGCTGCATTGGTGGGCATGGATATAGTTTTGTTATTATTATTTTTTATAACTTAATTCTGCATAAAACATGAAAGCCCTTGTACACACGGTCAGAGATTCCTTCGGAATGTGTCCTATCGGACAGTTTTGTCGGATATTCTGACTGTGCGTGGTCTCCATCGGACTATTTCCGTTGGAATATCCGACGGACCAACTTTTCCAACTTGCCGGTAAAATTTTCCGACAAAATGCTCCGACCGGACATACTCCGATCATGTGTAGCCTACTCTGACGGACAAAGTGCCACGTATGCTCAGATCAAATTCCTAGACCAAACCTAGTCCCGTCGTAACGAAATAACGTCATCACGTTATGTACAATCGGATTTTCCGACAACTTTGTCCAACCATGTGTATGCAACAGTTTCGGGCAAAATCCATCGGACAAAATCCATCGGACAAAATCCAACGGTCAAAATCCAACGGATTTGGTTGTCAGAATGTCCGACCGTGTGTACAAGGGCTAAGTGTCATTTCATGAGATCATTTATGAAGTTAGAATTAGGGGTACGGCATGGTAGGGTTTGGGTGGGGCAACTGGTGGCGAGTAACCCTTGAGGCCTGGTTAGTATCTTAGAACTTGAAATTGTGAGCCCTGCCATAGAGTAGAATGCATATCAACTCTTTTTGCAGGGAAACCTGAAAGATATAGCTAGTTAAAAGGCACATGTATTCTTTCTGAGACAACAGCCTCATTTAACCACGTCCCGACCGGCGCGCGATGATGTACATCGGCAGAATGGCACGGACAGGCATATGGGCGTACGGGTATGACTCTTTAAGAATTCCACCGTGCCATTACGGGCTCGCTGCAGGCTGCGCACACGCGCCGGTCTGGACCCCCGTGAGACCAGTCCCGGGTCCTGTAGACTCAATTGCCGTGGGGACACCCGCAATCGTCTCATGGGGAGGCTGAACGGGGAGATGCGGGAACAAACAGCATCTCCCCATTCTGCCTACCAACAAGTGACACTGATCTCTGCTCCCTGTGATTGGAGCAGAGATCAGTGTTCACTAACACACAGCCACGCCCCCCACAGTAACACGCCCCTAGGACACACTGCCACCCCCTGGTTAACCCCTTCACTGCCAGTGTCATTTACACAGGAATCAGTGCATTTGTATAGCACTGATTGCTGTATAAATGACAATGGTCCCAAAAATGTGTCAAAAATGTACAAATGTGTCTGCCATAATGTCGCAGTCACAAAAAAAAAAAAAAAAAAAAAAAAACGCTGATCGCCCCCATTACTAGTAAATGAAAAAAATATCAATAAAAGTTATATAAAACTATCCCCTATTTTGTAAACGCTATAAATTTTGCGCAAACCAATCAATAATCGCTTATTGCGATTTTTTTTTTTTACCAAAAATATGTAGAATACATATCGACCTAAACTGAGGAAAAAAAATAGTTGTTTTATATATTTTTGGGGGATATTTATTACAGCAAAATGTAATGCGTTTTTTTCAAAATGGTCGCTCTTTTTTATTTTTTTGTTTATAGAGCAAAAAATAAAAACCGCAGAGGTGATCAAATACCACCAAAAGAAAGCTCTATTTGTGAGAAAAAAAGGACGTCAATTTTGTTTGGGAGCCACGTCGCACGACCGCGCAATTGTCAGTTAAATCAACGCAGTGCCGAATCACAAAAAGTGGTCTGGTCTCAAAAAAATGGGTTTATTCTTTTTTGTCTCTCTGCAAAAGATAAAGTATAATGGGCAGTGCTTTGTGAATGGGGCGCGCTGTGTTGTGGGACACACACAGTTCCCACAACACACCGTGCCCCATTCACCAGAAGACAACGCGAGGAGGAGAGAAGACTGAAGATCACTGCGGAATAAGAAGAGGCAGATTAGGACGATCTGCCTAGCAACAGCCATTTCTGGTAAGTGAAGAAAAAAAAAAAAATTATATATATATATATATATATATTTTTTTTTTTTGCCTTTTTGTGCTTTTTTATTTTTAGGGTGGACTTTCCCTTTTAAGTTTAAAAATGTATGCGCTTTGTCCCAGACGAACACCCTCTAAGATATAATCCATCATCTATCAATTACTACATTCTCAAAGGTTTTGAAATCTTTATTGATTGCACAAAACTGCTTTTTTCAAGTCTAAAAACAGATAATGTTAAATTGTAGTATTTATGCTGACTATTATTAACCTAACTGTGATATAGCATGGCTGTTTGTCTACCTGGAACTGTCATCCTCTGTGCATCTTTCAATAAAAAGATAATAAAAAAAAAAAACCCAGAACGGCAGAGTCTTTATTACACTGGCAGCCATACTGGATGAAACGTGCATGCATCGCCATGATGCAGTGACATGCGCATCCATCTTAGACGGCAGCACAAAATTCCACATGGCAAGTATTCCAGAACAAAATAAACAAACCAAGTGGTCTTTCTTTTGTGATTCGGGCCTAATTGACCTTGTAGTTTTTTTTTTTTTTTAAGCGGTTGTAAACCCTTACAGACCACTTTGACCTACAGGTAAGCCTAGATTAAGGCTTACATGTAGGTACAAGAAATATCTCCTAGATATTTGCAAAAAGACAGGCACCACTGTCAATGGCGCATGCGCCGTAGACAGCGGCGCGCAGGGTGGCGCGATATGCTGCTAGTGCTGGCTCACGTGCGCATGTGTGTGAGTGGCGTCATCGCGGCTTCTGCGCTGTAACTGGCCGAAGCCGCGATGACGTCACTCCCATACACTGAAAGAAGATGGAGGCTCCGTGGAAGAGGGGACAGCGGTTACATCGCTGGCTCCTGTGTCAGGTATGTGACACATAATGGGCTACTATGCAATGCAATGCGATGCGTAGTAGTCCATTCTTTACCTTTGCAGGGAAACAAAGAGGAAGTAACACCCATCAGGGGTTTACTTCCTCTTTAAGGTTGTAATATGATTTTATGCTTATATTCTGGAAAATTAGCTATATGCTGTATACATAAAGACAAGTAAGTAGAATATACTTTTGCAACTTTTATTCAAAACATTCAATAACATTTGTAAATAGCACTCAAAACTGCAGTACAAAAAATACTTCAAGATATGTACCAAGATAAACGTATAGCAAAGAGAATATATTCTTCTTGTTTATTTGTTTCAGACACAATGAACATTTACACTAACAGCTCTGCTGTATTGATTAGCATATAACCTTTTTCAATATCTCATTGAAAATATGAAATTACTTTTTGTCTCCATCTTTCTTCTTGGAAATGACAGTAAATATGGAAGTCAGGGAAAAAGTGCGCTAGTGAGGAGGAGCGGCAGGACCCTTTATCCCGAGCACTGCTGGCATACGCAGTACATTGGGAACTTTGCAGCTTTTTCTAACAGACAAGATGCATGATACCATTGGCGACAATTGCGACATACAATCATGCATTCATTGGGGGTGAAAGTCCCAGGGCGTGTATTCTGTACACACCTGGACCATGTGCTGCTCTCCTTATGTACAGACAGGTTATGTAGTTAGCCAATGGGTTCTCAGTGACAGTGGCATCCATGTTCATCTGTAGAAGTGCTTTGTGTTTTTTGCTATATGAACCTTTGTTGCATCTCTTAACCTTCTGTCTTTTGCAGTTGCATGGTTTGTGTTGTACTACGTTAAATGCAATCCATTTGTGAACACGATTACTAACAACATTATGATATGGATCTCCCGAAATAATAGAATAAGCGTTCAATACAGTGTAGACTCCACAGTCAAAACTATTGTACTGCATCTTCACACAGATATACTGTCCATTCCTCTCTGGCAAAAGAGATGTTTGCTAACTGATAACATGCAGCAGCAATTAATAAAACAATGTCAGCATGTTCTTTTGCTCTTTTTGTTTGATGGAATCTAAAATAATGACTTCTTTGGTGTTAAAAATGACTTCGGAAAGGCACCAGTGTTGTCCGGAGCCCCAAGCATCTGTGTTGAATGGAAGCAAGAGAACATCTTTATTTAAAGCGGGAGTCCGCCGGGAGTTCCGCTGTTTTTTTTTTTTTTTTAAGCCAGCAGCTACAAATACTGCAGCTGCTGAATTTTAAAATAATGACACTTACCCGCCCAGCGCTCCCGCGATGTCGGCACCCGAAGCCGATCTCTCGATCGTCTCTCAGGTGCTGCCGCTGCCATCTTGGGTATGGGAATCAGGAAGTGGAGCCTTTCGGCTTCAATTCCCAGTTCCCTACTGCGCATGCGCGAGTTGCGCTGCGCAATAAGGATGGTCCCCGCTGTCTCTGGGATCCGTGTGTTTTCCAGCAAACAGCGGGGGACTTTCGGAAAGGGGCGTAGATTCTGCGGAAAGGGGCGTTCCTTTCTGCAGAATCTATGCCGGAAGTGGGTGCAGATACCTGTACTGTACAGGTACCTGCACCCCCCTCCCCCCTGAAAGGTGCCAATTATGGCGCCGGAGGGGGGGAGGATTCCAATGAGCGGAAGGTCCACTTTAGGGTGGACCTCTGCTTTAAGGCAACATGTTTACCTAAATGAATAATATTTTTTTGAATTGTGTCGAGCAGTCTGCTATCTAAATCTGCTGTTTGCACGTCCCATGGAAACAATTCATTGGATCCATTCATTTCATTTCCTTGAGTTCTTTCATTTTTTGGTGTAGAGTGTTTTGGTGGATTTCAGTGCTAATGTCAGACATATCAAAACTGGGTTTTACATTGGATTGAGATACCGGATCTCCAGAACTTCTCTGTTGTGAATATCCTTTCTCAGGTGTACATGAAAGAAATGAATCAGGTGCTGGCTCAATATCATAATCCTAATCCCCTTTCCGAGGTTTCTTCCTTCCTGATCTTTTGGATTGACCTCGTTTTTTTCTTACAAAGCATAGATAACGAGTACGTTTGTTTGTCCGCCAACTCCTTCCATCCAACCGACATTTGCGCTGCTATAATATGATAGCACCGCCCTGTGCTGGGACAAGAACAAACAGCAGGTTCAAGAATAAGTTTAACTGCATGTGTTCTTCCACAAATACTACGTACAACAAATGTTGAGGACGGTGGACAGAGGGTAATACCACCAGACTCAATGCAGTACTTTGCCAAAGATCTTTGGCTCATTCCATATTGTTTCCCCTTTTCCAGTCCTTTCACTGGCTGAGGATCTGAACTTTTGATGTTATCAATTATAGTGTCAAGTTGATAAAAGGCTGGGAACGA
Organism: Lithobates pipiens; assembly: GCF_037356315.1. Taxonomy (NCBI): domain Eukaryota; kingdom Metazoa; phylum Chordata; class Amphibia; order Anura; family Ranidae; genus Lithobates; species Lithobates pipiens. The sequence continues at coordinate 1,522,665 of NW_027507753.1, read as the reverse complement.
TACACCTACCACTCTTCTGAGGTCTGCAAACTCTTTTTTTACTTCATAGTTTCCCAGTCCACAGAGCGCTCTTTCAAATTCATGAAGATAATAGCACTACATATAAAAGATTGCCAAAATGAGCACAACAGGCAGTCCCTTCCAGTCAGTTTGGTTCTTGATTACTTGATTGAAACTTTCACTGATATTGTTTGTCGCGTTATTATCCTTCATGAAGGCGGCACATTTTCATGTCAAGAACTTGTCTGAATATTTTGAGATGCAATCCTTGAGATTTTGATCAAAATAGTCTATGAATTGTTTGCTCCATTTCATTCTGAACAAACTGTAAAGATGGATAAACACCGAAAGAGATTCTGAATCAATAAGCTGTTTTATGTTGTCCTTTAGAACTTTTAAATCCTCTTTAGTTCCACCATGTTTTGTTATCCAGGTACCTATGTCTATCAAAATATGCTTTACACAGTAAAAATATGAGGAATATTGGGAAAAGAAGTGTGGAGAGGCTCAGCAATACCCCTTTCCCTATCCGTTACAAAGGGAATACATTTAATCATCTTCCCATCCAAACAGTTTAGAAGGTCACATAAAAAGTCTTTATGACATGCTTTGAATTTTCTCTCATGTAGAAGAAAAGCAACTGGAAAAATCGGGTCACCAATTAAAGTGATGTTTGTTTCTCATTACAAATGTTGATAGATAAAAGTCCCCAACATTAAATGTGGTATCGAAGGACAAGAGCTGCGGCAATGAAGCATCTTTATTCCATATAGAAATACGTTTCCGAGCTTTCCTTATGTCTGGGTGCCCAAATGAAACTACAAGATCTGGAAAGAGCGTTACCTTTTTTATATAATTATCAAGGTGGACTGCTAGTTCAAGGAGACTCAATATCTCATCATTGCAAACTCTTTTCTTTTTCTTCTCCTGACAGGAGAAGTTTTGCACTTGTTCTAAATTTCTGGGCCGGTCAACACTCATGTGCATGCTAGATCCATGGTTTGAATATTTGCTTAGCAAGTGTTTGTAATGCCGCGTACACACGTAGCCATCTATCCGACGGACTTAGTCTGGCGGTCTTCCCGCCAGACTGTCCGTTGGACTTTCCGAACGGGCTACTTGCCCACACACGGAACTTTTTCAGCGGACTAATAAGGCGTACTAAGTCCGCCGTACTATCCGCCCTACTTTTGAAATGAACGGACTCGCCCACACACACGGAGGAAAGTCCGCTCATTTCGAGTGGGTCTCCAGGTAGGCGGGGCCGCGAAGGAGACGTCGCGGGCCTCGCCGCCTGGTATAGACTTAAAGGGGAACCCCAACGCCGAAAAAAAAAAAATCGGTGTGGGGGTCCCCCCAGGTCCACATCAGACCCTTGTCCGAGCACACTACCCGGCCGGCCAGGAAAGGGGGGGCGAGCGAGCCCCCCCCTCCTGAGCCGTACCAGGCAGCGTGCCCTCAACATGTGGGGTGCCTTGGGGAAGGGGGTACCCCATACTCATTCGCATAGGGTGGGGGGCCGGTATCCAGGGGCCCCCTTATTAAAGGGGGCTCCCGGATTCCAATAAGCCCCTCACCCGCAGACCCCGACAACCAACGGCCAGGGTTGTCGGGAAGAGGCCCTTGTCCTCATCAACATGGGGACAAGGTGCTTTGGGGTGGGGGGGCCACACGGCCCCCCTTCCCCAAGGCACCCCCCATGTTGAGGGCACGCAGCCTTGTACGGCTCAGGAGGGGGGGGGCGCTCGCTTGTCCCCCCCCTTTCCTGGCCGGCCAGGTAGCGTGCTCGGACAAGGGTCTGATATGGACCTGGGGGGACCCCCATGCCGATTATTTTCGGTGTTGGGGTTCCCCTTTAAGTCCATACCAGGCGGCGGGGCCCGTGACGTCTACTTCGCGGGCCCCGCCTACCTGGAGACCCACTCGAAATGAGCGGACTTTTCTCCGGGCGGGAAAAGTCCGCTCATTTCAAAAGTACGGCGGACTGGCACACACACGGCCAGATTGTTTGCCGAAATGCGAGTCAGGTGGGAAGATTGGAGTGCAAAACTACTTTCTAAGTCTGCCGTACTTTCGGGTCAAAAAAGTATGCCGGAGGCTACACACGGGGGATTGTCCGGCGGACTTGAGTTTGCCGGACTTTTCCACCCGCTTGTTTGATCGTGTGTATGCGGCATAAGTGTTCACTGGTTCTTTCTGTAGCACAGACTCCTTCATTTCTGTGATGGCACTTTTCATTGTGGAAACAAAAGGTTTGTTGGAGATTTTACTGTTCCCGTGGCGTACATCATGATGTAAACATTCATCACCCAAGTAATGTAGCAGATAAATCTTTCTTGAATTATTACATTCTCACAAGCAGTATACATGTTTACCAAAACCATGCAGAGAATCTTTCCTTTAACCATTTGGATCCTTTAAGTAGTAGTATCCTTTAAAGCGGGATTCCACTGTCTTTAACCTTTTTTTTTTGTGGCATACTGACAATCATTAGTATTATGAAATATAACACTTACTTTTTCTGTTTTTCCAAACAGCAGCATGCTGTTTTCTCATCAAAGATTTTATAAAACCGTCTCCTGACGGTTGTCATTTTGCCTGTGGGCATGTGAAGCCCACAGGCATCCTCTTCCGGGAGAGTGTGCTGCTAAAAGACCAGCATGCACCGCCCATTCGATAAAAGATCTCGCACATGCGCAGTCAGCGCAATATCGAGCTCCGTCAACAGCTCCGGTTGCCATGACAACGGGTGTTGTCGTCGGAAGTCCCGTCCCGTTGTGATGGCAACGGAGATAAACAATGAAACAAAGAGAACAGATGGGACGATCATAGACAAGAGAGCGGCGCTGGATTTAGAGGAAAGGTTAGTATAAAAATTTCTTTTACCTTGCAGTTTAAACTATTTACATCTACAAAATAATGCTCTGGGGAAAAAGAGACTAATTATCTTTAAAATTAAAATGTGCACATTTAAATATATATATATATATATATATATATATAGAGAGAGAGAGAGAGAGAGATCTAGGTAGTGTGTGTGTATTTGGTGGTAGATATTGCATATTTATATCTATATTTTTATATATATATATATATATAAAAATCTATAAATATTTGCGATATCTTCCACCAAATATATATACTATATCACTATATATAGAAATCGATCTCTCGCAATATATATGCACAATACATAACTCTCTCTCTATATATATATATTTGCGATATCTCCCACAAAATATATATCTTTTTTTTTGGGTGTGAGATATGGAGAATATATATATATTGTGATATTATATCTCTCTCTCTATATATATATATATATATGTGTGTATATATACGTATATATATATATATATATATATATATATATATATATATATATATATATATATATATATATATATATATAGCCAACAAAAAGGAAGATCTAAAAATCGAATTTCATTAAAAAAAAAAATGCTACTTTTGTTAAAAGAAAAATGGCAACAAAAAGCCTGGCTAGATTAGATTGTAATTGCCATGTAAGCACAAGGCCAGCAGAACATCTTTGAAAGTGCTAGAGAGAGAGATAACAAAAAAAAGATATATCTAGGCCTGGGGTGGAAGGGGGCAAAACAGCTCCAGAACAAAAAATAGTAAATATTTCTTAGAATTGTTCTTAAAAATAACACAGTACATATCTATATATATATAATATATATTATTTAAAAAAAAAAAAAACAATTATATATATATATAATGTGTGTGTGTATGTATGTGTGTGTGTATATATATATATATATATATATATATATATATATATATATATATATATATATTTACGTAAAGTTAAAATTAATATATATATGGTCATTTTTAAATTTTAGAATTATTTTTAAGTTAATACATATTTATATGTTTAAAATGTTTAGTAGAGATTTATTTTTTATTTAAATATAGATTATATATATATATATATATATATATATATATATATATATATATATATATATATATATATATATATATAATTACATACATACATATGTACTGTTTATATTTTTTTTTAACAACAATTATAATAAAGTTTTACTATTTTTTTTTCTATAGCTGTTTTCCCCCTTCCACCCCAAGCCTAGATAGATTTTTTTTTTTTTTTTTGTTTTGTTATCTGTCTCTCTAGCACTTTCAAAGATGTTCTGCTGGCCTTGTGTTAACATGGCAATTACAATCTAATCTATCCAGGCTTTTTGTTGACATTATTCCTTTAGCAAAAGTTGCCTTTTTTTTTTTTAGTAAATTTTATTTTTAAATCTCTCTCGGCTATATATATATACGTATAACAAATGTAGATATGCACATATACATATATGTATATATATATATATATATATATATATACACATATATACACACACGTGTATATACAGTGCCTTGCGAAAGTATTCGGGCCCCTTGAACTTTTCAACCTTTTGCCACATTTCAGGCTTCAAACATAAAGATATAACATTTTTATTTTTTGTGAAGAATCACCAACAAGTGGGACACAATTGTGAAGTGGAACGAAATCTATTGGATTTTTGAAACTTTTTTAACTAAAAAAAAAAGGAAAGGTGGGGCGTGCAAAATGATTGGGCCCCCTTGCGTTAATACTTTGTAGAGTCACCTTTTGCTGCGATTACAGCTGCAAGTCGCTTGGGGTGTCTCTATCAGTTTTGTACATCGAGAGACTGAAATTCTTGCCCATTCTTCCTTGCAAAACAGCTGGAGCTCAGTGAGGTTGGATGGAGAGCATTTGTGAACAGCAGTTTTCAGCTCTTTCCACAGATTCTCGATTGGATTCAGGTCTGGACTTTGACTTGGCCATTCTAACACCTGGATACGTTTATTTGTGAACCATTCCTTTGTAGATTTTGCTGTATGTTTGGGATCATTGTCTTGTTGGAAGATAAATCTCCGTCCCAGTTTCAGGTCTTTTGCAGACTCCAACAGGTTTTCATCCAGAATGGTCCTGTATTTGGCTGCATCCATCTTCCCCTCAATTTTAACCATCTTCCCTGTCCCTGCTGAAGAAAAGCAGGCCCAAACCATGATGCTGCCACCACCATGTGTGACAGTGGGGATGGTGTGTTGAGGGTGATGAGCTGTGTTGCTTTTACGCCAAACATATCGTTTTGCATTGTGGGCAAAAAGTTTGATTTTGGTTTCATGTGACCAGAGCACCTTCTTCCACATGTTTGGTGTGTCTCCCAGGTGGCTTGTGGCAAACTTTAGACAAGACTTTTTATGGATATCTTTGAGAAATGGCTTTCTTCTTGCCACTCTTCCATAAAGGCCAGATTTGTGCAGTGTACGACTGATTGTTGTCCTATGGACAGACTCTCCCACCTCAGCTGTAGTTCTCTGCAGTTCATCCAGAGTGATCATGGACCTCTTGGCTGCATCTCTGATCAGTCTTCTTGTCTGAGCTGAAAGTTTAGAGGGACGGCCAGGTCTTGGTAGATTTGCAGTGTTCTGATACTCCTTCCATTTCAAAATGATCGCTTGCACAGTGCTCCTCAGGATGTTTAAAGCTTGGGAAATCTTTTTGTATCCAAATCCGGCTTTAAACTTCTCCACAACAGTATTACGGACCTGCCTGGTGTGTTCCTTGGTCTTCATGATGCTCTCTGCGCTTTCAACAGAACCCTGAGACTATCACAGAGCAGGTGCATTTATACAGAGACTTGATTACACACAGGTGGATTCCATCACCATCAGTCATTTAGGACAACATTGGATCATTCAGAGATCCTCGCTGAACTTCTGGAGTGAGTTTGCTGCACTGAAAGTAAAGGGGCCAAATCATTTTGCACGCACCACTTTTCAGTTTATTTGCTAAAAAAGTTTAAAATATCCAATAGATTTCGTTCTACTTCACAATTGTGTCCCACTTGTTGGTGATTCTTCACAAAAAATTAAAATTTTATATCTTTATGTTTGAAGCCTGAAAAGTGGCAAAAGGTTGAAAAGTTCAAGGGGGCCGAATACTTTCGCAAGGCACTGTATATTCACATACTTTAAATAGCTTTAAGTCTTATGTTTACATTTATATATACCAGGCAACTAAATATATGATTGGTGGGGGTATGTATGTAGATATATATATATATATATATATATATATATATATATATATATATATATATACACATATATATATATATATACACATATATACATATATACACATATATACATATATACATATATATATATATATATATATACATATATATACATATATATATATATATATATACATATATATATATATATATATACATATATATACATATATACATATATATATACATACATATATATATACATATATACATACATACATACATACATACATATACATACATATACATACTAGGGATGAGCCGAACACCCCCCTGTTCGGTTCGCACCAGAACCTGCGAACAGACCTAAACTTCGTGTGAACTTTAGAACCCTATTAAAGTCTATGGGACTCGAACGTTCACAATCTAAAGTGCTCATTTTAAAGGGTAATATGAAAGTTACTGTCCTAAAAAGTGTTTGGGGACCCGGGTCCTGCCCCAGGGGACATGGATCAATGCAAAAAAAAGTTTTAAAAACGGCCGTTTTTTCAGGAGCAGTGATTTTAATAATGATTAAAGTGAAACAATAAAAGTGTAATATTCCTTTAAATTTCGTAGCTGGGGGGTATCTATAGTATGCCTGTGAAGGGGCGCATGTTTCTGGTGCTTAGAACTGTCGCTGCACAAAGTGTCATTTGTGCAGGAAAAAAAGTCTTTTAAAATCACTTGCGGCTAAATTGTCGGGTCTCCGTAATACAGAGAACACTCAATGAGTGTTCTCTGTATTAGCCGACAATTCATTCATTCATTGATTTAAAAAAAAAAAAAAAAAAAAAAGCGTGGGGGTTCCCCTAAATTCAATCAAAAGGCCCTTCAGGTCTGACATGGATATTAAGGGGAACCCCGTGTCAAATTTAAAAAAAAATTGACGTGGGGGTCCCCCCAAATATCCATACCAGACCCTTCAGGTCTGATATGGATATTAAGGGGAACCCCGCATCAAATTTAAAAAAAAATTGACGTGGGGGTCCCCCTAAATATCCATACCAGACCCTTTATCCGAGCACGCAACCTGGCAG
>NW_027507753.1:1507997-1510497 GCF_037356315.1 Lithobates pipiens | reverse complement strand
GGTTACTTCGTCGACTGTTGCGTCATCCGCATCAGAAAATCAAGAAACTGCCGATGACAGAATAGGCAACATAGACTGGTGTCAGTGTCAATGCTGTATACCAATGGCTACCCAGGTGGAATCAGTTTGTTGCCGGGAAACAGACGAGGTAGACGGATGCATACCAGAGGGAAGGAAATGCATAACAGAGGCAGATATGTTCTCGTCTCAAATCGCAACAGAGGAACACGTCAGACTCATGTTTACAATGTTGTATTTAGAGGAACATCCTGTTGTCGATGCCGACAACAATAGGTCAGTGAATATGTTAATATTATTACATGAGACTACCCATCGTTTTAAATGATTTTTTTTAAATTTAAAGTTTTATTAAAGTTTTATATGTTTGATTTAAATAAAATAAATGTTTTATTTCAGGAGATTACGCAAAACAGCGTATCGTGCTTTTATTGCATGGATCTACGTTTTTTTAGGGAAGGGGAATCGTAGGGTCATCCCATCGTGCGCAGTAAAAGTAGTACGTCATACCTTTCCAGATCCAAATGGGAATTATGTTGGATTTCTTTCCTCCGAAGACTACGACACATCGGAAATGGCGTTTCACTAAATTACTTTTTTTAGTTTTCACAGTTGACCTTTTTTTGAGTTTTTGATTCAATATATTCTTAATGTTAGCAGTTTATTTTAGTTTGCAATGTTTTTAATAAAATATATAAATAAAAAAAAATTAATTTATGCTAATGAGTTATTTGTATTATTTATAACATGATCAAAGTTATTAATTAATTCAATGTGTACGATAAGCGTATGCACTACCTAAAACAACAGATGCAACAAACTTATCTCTATATAAAAATTTTTAATACAATTCGGTGAAAAAAAGAATAGACAACAGACCATAACAAGTCAACATGAAACAATCAAACAAATTTGCAATTTTAAAGTTTTGTAGTGCCTTGGAAAGTGCCATATATAGCAATGTCAATTCAATCTTTTAGATATGACACACTTATCAAGTTCATTTCACACCTGTTGGAAAGCGTGTCATATGCTCACGCACCGCCGCACTTGTTTCCGGCCTCTCAACAGGCGCTATGTTTTTGGGCATCATAAGATTTTTTGATGTCCAAGAACTATGTATTGTGCCCTCGATGATCGAAATCATGTTTGCAAGCATTACAAAAGTGTGGTCAGTGTTCATCTTCTCGAATACATTGCGAACAATCCATTTTTTCCGACCACGTGGAAATTCCAGGTTTTTCCTTTCCACCAAAATCTCATCACCACTTGCATCCTTTTTTTTGGTCAGAGCCGGTTTACATATCACATTGTGATTGTGGCATAATGCCGCCAATTTAGTTCTTGCATCCATTGAATCCATTTTAAAATGGATTCTTTTGGGCCTATACTTTAGAATCATGCTGTGATACGTTTCGATGACCCCAGTCTGACAAAAAAAGTGAGATGTTTCATGTCCTTTGCCAACTGAGGGTCCAAAACAATTGAGGATAATGCGTGAAATGCAGGTGTGTGTATGGTTAGCCAAGTTACAGTCGGAGAATGCACATCGATCTCATCATGTTGGCATTTGTGCTCTGTATCTCCAATTTTCCATACATGTACATTTACTACATGATGTAGTAGAGATTCCCACAGAAGTTTAAAACGTTCCTCGCTTCCATTACACTCTCGACTACACCAATAGAAATGTGTCAATATGGCTCGAATCCACGGCTGAATTGGTCGATTACGTTTTAAATTTTTCACATAATGCCAGATGTCGAATTGATGATTAATATTTTGGTACTTTTCCGTTGTTAATAATTTTCGTATACCGGTGTGTCGATCTGTTCCAACGAATTGAATATCTAATTTTTGGTCTATTAACCGATCTAAACATTTGGTAAAACCAAATTTTTCCATAGCAACTGATGAAGTTGTTTGAGATACCTGCACCAACTCATAATCCGCAATTTTTTTGCTAAAGAGATCCATGAAAGTGTATGTTGAGTATTTTGCGGAAAAACCAGGACTATCGCACTGACCATCACCCACAAGACACAATGGTTTTTTTGACAATTCATTCATTACATTTGAATGGTTTTCTTGCCAATAGTAATCAATAGTTTTGAAAATATAATTACTTTGTGCCAAATTATATGAAGATTTGCCAAAATTTCGATTCCACAAAAATCAAATAATTCTCTGATTTTTGTGTAACTTCCACCGCTTAAACAAATAGATCCTGCCAGCAAAATATTCCCAGCAGGATAACTTTTATTTTTCGGTTGGCTTTCCCACAGCTTTAATCTATGGCTAGCAGAACATGTGGAAAAGACCAACAACATTGTTCCAATTTTAGTTTTTTCAATTTTTACAATGCGCGAAAAACAATCATGATTCGGACAACTCATTTTATACAATAACAGATCAAGTTTGCTTTCAAATATAATGAATTTTTTTCTCTTTGACCAATTTAACGGATAAGGAAGAGTGTTAT
>NW_027507753.1:1403599-1507797 GCF_037356315.1 Lithobates pipiens | reverse complement strand
ATTCTCCACCTAACTATATTCTCCCCCTAACTATATTCTCCTCCTAACTATATTCTCCACCTAACTATATTCTCCACCTAACTATATTCTCCACCTAACTATATTCTCCCCCTAACTATATTCTTCCCCTAACTATATTCTCCTCCTAACTATATTCTCCACCTAACTATATTTCTCCACCTAACTATATTCTCCACCTAACTATATTCTCCCACCTAACTATATTCTCCACCTAACTATATTCTCCACCTAACTATATTCTCCACCTAACTATATTCTCCACCTAACTATATTCTCCACCTAACTATATTCTCCACCTAACTATATTCTCCCCCTAACTATATTCTCCACCTAACTATATTCTCCACCTAACTATATTCTCCACCTAACTATATTCTCCTCCTAACTATATTCTCCACCTAACTATATTCTCCACCTAACTATATTCTCCACCTAACTATATTCTCCACCTAACTATATTCTCCACCTAACTATATTCTCCCCCTAACTATATTCTCCACCTAACTATATTCTCCACCTAACTATATTCTCCACCTAACTATATTCTCCACCTAACTATATTCTCCACCTAACTATATTCTCCACCTAACTATATTCTCCACCTAACTATATTCTCCAACTAACTATATTCTCCCCCTACTATATTCTCCACCTAACTATATTCTCCCCCTAACTATATTCTCCACCTAACTATATTCTCCACCTAACTATATTCTCCACCCTAACTATATTCTCCACCTAACTATATTCTCCACCTAACTATATTCTCCACCTAACTATATTCTCCACCTAACTATATTCTCCTACCTAACTATATTCTCCACCTAACTATATTCTCCACCTAACTATATTCTCCACCTAACTATATTCTCCCCCTAACTATATTCTCCCACCTAACTATATTCTCCACCTAACTATATTCTCCACCTAACTATATTCTCCACCTAACTATATTCTCCACCTAACTATATTCTCCCCCTAACTATATTCTCCCCCTAACTATATTCTCCACCTAACTATATTCTCCACCTAACTATATTCTCCCACCTAACTATATTCTCCACCTAACTATATTCTCCCCCTAACTATATTCTCCTCCTAACTATATTCTCCACCTAACTATATTCTCCACCTAACTATATTCTCCCCTAACTATATTCTCCCCCTAATACATTCTCCTAACTATATTCTCCACCTAACTATATTCTCCACCTAACTATATTCTCCACCCTAACTATATTCTCCACCTAAACTATATTCTCCCCCTAACTATATTCTCCTCCTAACTATATTCTCCTCCTAACTATATTCTCCTCCTAACTATATTCTCCACCTAACTATATTCTCCACCTACTATATTCTCCACCTAACTATATTCTCCTCCTAACTATATTCTCCACCTAACTATATTCTCCACCTAACTATATTCTCCACCTAACTATATTCTCCACCTAACTATATTCTCCACCTAACTATATTCTCCACCTAACTATATTCTCCACCTAACTATATTCTCCACCTAACTATATTCTCCACCATTCTGCTGTCTCCATTCAGAAAAGCTTAGCCTCTGTAGTGAGAAATCCAAGCAAAGCCCAAAAGTACCCAAACGCACCCATATTCCAGAAAACTCCTCCCAGTCCCCGTGTAATTCCCACCCCTTTTAGAGTCCCAAGTTGGGTCAATGGTTGGAGATTTATCCGTAATAATGATCTACTTGCCCCCCAAATACATATGTCAGGTCTGATCTTGGAGCGTATGATTACCTGCTACATCATCAGATAGAATTCGGTTCACAGAAGCCTCCATCCTATTTATTTTAGTGATTACACTGGCGGCTGTGAAGAGAGGAAAACCATGATAAACATTTCCTGTACATTCATTCACCAACATTGCTGAACACTTGGGACGAGTGGAATTGCTCGGGGGTTCGGTTTGAGCCGGGGTTCCGCCTTTGGAAGTTGCCCCCTAAAAACGTACCAGACCCTTAACATAGTGGACCCTTAATCAGACTCCTACCCTGGGTATGCCAGTCTAGGATAGCCAGAATAGGGGGGGATGAACATGCACCACCCCTCTTCCTAAACCATGCCAGGCCACATGCCTCCAACATGGGTGGGGCTCTTGGCAAAGCACCTTTCTCTATGTTGAGGAGGACAAGGGCCTCATTCCCGCAACCCTGGCTCGGTGGTTTTGGGGGTCTGCGGGCAGGGGACTTATCGAAATCTGGAACCCCCACTAAAAATAAGGGGCCCCTCCAAAAAATTCCCTCTACCTAAAAAAAATAGTACCCTTATTTATGCACAAAAATGTGAATAAAGACACAAAAAGCCCATTATTTATTAAGAAATTAAAAGTTCACATTGTAAATCCAACATCAATCATGATGACTGCCGCCCACCAACTCGCTGAAGGAAAAAAAGCCGACAGGCCCGGTGCACACGACTGATCCGAGGCTACTCCTTGCCGAATGACAGCCCCCCAAAGCAGTCATCAGCTACAGTGCCTTGAAAAAGTATTCATACCCCCCCAAATTGAGAAAATTATAAATGGTTTTCAACATTTTTTACAAATAAATATCTGAAAAGTGTGGGGGAGGGGCATTTGTATTCGTCCCCCTTTACTCTGATACCCCTAACTAAAATCTAGTGAAACCAATTGCCTTCAGAAGTCACCTAATTAGTAAATAGAGTCCAATATGTGTCATTTAATCTCAGTATAAACACAGCTGTTCTGCAAAGCCCTCGGAGGTTTGTTAGAGAACCTTAGTGAACAAACAGCATCATGAAGGCCAAGGAACACACCAGACAGGTCGGGGATAAAGTTGTGGAGAAGTATAAAGCAGGGTTAGGTTTGTAGCGGCGGCTCCTGAAGAGCACGCGCTATGGGTTTTTCAAAGTTAAAGTTTTGCCTAAACTACAGTCTGGTATGGGTACAATTGTCTAAATTAGACTTCAACATCAGTCTGACTGGACGGTAAGATGTTCAGCCTGGCCACAGGGGGGCGCTGTCTCTTCTGGCAAGCATGGAACTATGGTCTGGTTAGGTGCTTAAGTTACTCTCTCTCGGAGCCCGGCCCAGTGGGAGTGGCGCTCTCGCTGTGCTTTCTGGGAGAGGGTATTTAAGATGCGGACATCATGTGGTTCGGGGTTCCGTCCAGAATGATGTACTGACTTCATGGTCCTGGTCCGCCTGACCAGCCCCCAGGAAGGCTATGGCCTGGGGTACGGATCCACCCGATTTTGATGTCTTGGGGCTGGCTAGCCCGAGGCAAGGAAACTAAAGGAGGATTCTGAGGTGGTTGGGTGCCGTCTCCGGGTCGGGAGAGATCCAGTGACTTCAAGCATTCCAGGGGAGGACTCTTCAGAAGAAGACCACGTACGGGATGGTTTCTTAGTAAGAGCCTGGAAGGGCTGAAGTACCCAAAAGAATCCGATCTTGTGGATATCGCCAAGTTGGCTGAAAGATCCAGATATCACACGAGTGTCTTCAAGTTTAGTTTCCTACATATTCTGCAACAACGTCGGTGGCAGAGACTTGTCCAGAGGAAGCACCTTGTTGGCTGCTAGACTTTGTGAGAGAGAGACACTCCAACCTGAGTGATCATCCAGCTGTGATTGGCTATTCTCTGGGCCGGGCAAGGAGAGCATTCATCAGAGAAGAGCCAAGAGGTCCATGGTAACTGTGGAGGAGCTGCAGAGATCCACAGCTCAGGGGGGAGAATCTGTCCACAGGACAACTATTAGTCGTCTCTCCACAAATCTGCCCTTTATGGAAGAGTGACAAGAAGAAAGACATTGGAGGAAGAAAGTCATAAGAAGTCCTGTTTGTAGTTTGTGAGAAGCCATGTGGGGGAGGGGGCAGCAAACATGTGGAAGAAGGTGATCTGGTCAGAGGAGACCAAAATTCAACTTTATGGCCTAAAAGCAAAACGCTATGTGTGGGGAAACTAACACCGCCCATCCCCCGAACACACCATCCCCACCGTGAGACATGGTGGTGGCAGCATCATGTGGTGGGATGGTTTTCTTCAGCAGGGACAGGGAAGCTGGTCAGAGTTGATGGGAAGATGGATGGAGACAAATACAGGACAATCTTAGAAGAAAACCTGTTAGAGTCGGCAGAAGACTTGAGACCGGGGCGGAGGTTCACCTTCTAGCAGGACAACGACCCGAAACATCCAGCCAGAGCTACAATGGAATGGTTTACATCAAAGCATATTCATGTGTTAGAATGGCCCAGTCACAGTCCAGACCTAAATCCCATTGAGAATCTGTGGCCAGACTTGAAAATTGCTGATCACAGACGCTCTCCATCCAATCTGACAGAGCTGAGATATTTTACAAAGAAGAAGAATGGGCAGAAATGTCCTCTCTAGATGGGCAAAGCTGGTAGAGACACCCCCAAAAAGACTTGCAACTGTAATTGCAGCTTAAAGTGGTTCTACAAAGTACTGAATACCAATAAAATACATTTAAGTTTTTGGTTGTAACATGACAAAATGTGGAAAATGTCAAGGGGTATAAATACTTTTTCAATGCACTGTATATAAGGAAAGGGGCGGGGGGAAGTGGTGACATCATTGCTTAAATATGACCAGAGACCCAATTTGAACAGTGATGTCACTGCTATCCCCACCCCTTTGCTTTTGTGGCCGAGGATTTTAAGTCATATAAGTCAACGGGGCCAGTGATGTTAGCGGTTGTGGGAATGCAGCGGGTGTCGGCACCTGCCACTTCTTTAGTAACAGTTAACAGCAAGAAGCTATACTATTTACTGTAGAAGCGGTAAAAAAAAAACAAGGGAGGAGGGCGACATGATTGACCACATATGACCATGGCCATACTCAATCAATAACATTGCCCAAATATGGCCAGTGGACCAATTGTGATGTCACTTCTATCCCTGGCCCTTTGCTTACATGGCTGGGAATTCCCGGCTATACAAGTCAATGGTGCTGGTGAAGCCAGAAGTTGCTAGGGGCATGGCAGGTGCCGGTACCCATTGCTTTCTTAGCAACCATTGACAAAAACTGTCATTAGAAGTAAAAACACAGCTTCTACATATGATGTTCCTCTCCCATCAAACAAGAGGAAAAACGGACAAATGTTTGTACATTTATTCAGATGCCCAACCAGCTAATATTGGGGCCAAACCATTGGCTCATCCTTACTAATTATCTGGATAGATCACACTGCACAGTCTTTCAGTATAAATTGTTTTTAATATGTTTTCTCACCTTTAGGAGTGTGTACCGTACACTTTCCAATCCTGCCCCAACTCACCTCTCATGTCCTTTATGAAGGTTTCAGTGTTGGTCAGTTTCTCCGTCAACCTGGAAACTAAAGGAGAAGAACATTCATAAGGTGAGGAAACCAGACCCCCCCCCGTCACATAGTGTCACTCCTCAGAGGTCCATCTTACCATCCTGGGACAGTTTCTGAACTTGGATGTCCACTCCTAGACTCAGATTCCTCAGCTTCACCTCCATGTTCTGCTCTGTCTGATCCACCCCCTGACCTGCCAAAGTCAGAGAACCAGAATTTAGTAAGTAGGAGAGGTTCAAGGAAATATAGTGTAGACAGTAGAGAGGGGGTTGGGAGAGCTTGCAGAGAATGCAGTGTGGACCATTGGGGCAGAACTTCTAGAGAATGTAGTGTGCACAGTAGGGAGAGAGCTGCAGAGAATGTAGTGTGGATGGTGGGGAAGAACCTCCAGAGAATGTAGTGTGGATGGTTGTGGGAGATCTTCCAGAGCATATAGAGTGGATAGTGAGTGGAGATCTTCCAGAGAATGTAGAGTGGACAGTGGGGGAGAGCGTTCAGAGAATGTAGAATGGATAGAGAAGGGGGATCTTACAGAGAATGTAGTGTGGATGGTGGAGGGAGATCTTCCAAAGAATGTAGTGTGGATGGTGATGGGAGATCTAGAGAATGTAGTGTGGACAGTGGGGGAGATCTTCCAGAGAATGTAGTGTGGACAGTGGGGGAGATCTTCCAGAGAATGTAGTGTGGATGGTGATGGGAGATCTAGAGAATGTAGTGTGGACAGTGGAGGGAGATCTTCCAGAGAATGTAGTGTGGATGGTGAGGAGAGATCTTCCAGAGAATGTAGTGTGGATGGCGGGGGGAGATCTTCCAGAGAATGTAGTGTGGACAGTGGGGGAGATCTTCCAGAGAATGTAGTGTGGACAGTGGGGGAGATCTTCCAGAGAATGTAGTGTGGATGGTGGGGGGGAGATCTTCCAGAGAATGTAGTGTGGATGGTGGGGGGGGGGAGATCTTCCAGAGAATGTAGTGTGGACAGTGGGGGGAGATCTTCCAGAGAATGTAGTGTGGACAGTGGGGGGAGATCTTCCAGAGAATGTAGTGTGGATGGTGGGGGGAGATCTTCCAGAGAATGTAGTGTGGACAGTGGGGAGAGATCTTCCAGAGAATGTAGTGTGGACAGTGGGGAGAGATCTTCCAGAGAATGTAGTGTGGACAGTGGGGGGAGATCTTCCAGAGAATGTGGTGTGGACAGTAGGGGGAGATCTTCCAGAGAATGTAGTGTGGACAGTGGGGGGAGATCTTCCAGAGAATGTAGTGTGGACAGTGGGGGGAGATCTTCCAGAGAATGTAGTGTGGACAGTGGGGGGAGATCTTCCAGAGAATGTAGTGTGGGTGGTGGGGGGAGATCTTCCAGAGAATGTAGTGTGGACAGTGGGGGGAGATCTTCCAGAGAATGTAGTGTGGACAGTGGGGGGGGGGATCTTCCAGAGAATGTAGTGTGGACAGTGGGGGGGGATCTTCCAGAGAATGTAGTGTGGACAGTGGGGGGAGATCTTCCAGAGAATATAGTGTGGACAGTGGGGGAGATCTTCCAGAGAATGTAGTGTGGACAGTGGGGGGAGATCTTCCAGAGAATGTAGTGTGGACAGTGGGGGGAGATCTTCCAGAGAATGTAGTGTGGACAGTGGAGGGAGATCTTCCAGAGAATGTAGTGTGGACAGTGGTGGGAGATCTTCCAGAGAATGTAGTGTGGACAGTGGGGGGATCTTCCAGAGAATGTAGTGTGGATGGCGGGGGGAGATCTTCCAGAGAATGTAGTGTGGACAGTGGGGGGAGATCTTCCAGAGAATGTAGTGTGGACAGTGGGGGAGATCTTCCAGAGAATGTAGTGTGGACAGTGGGGGAGATCTTCCAGAGAATGTAGTGTGGATGGTGGGGGGGATCTTCCAGAGAATGTAGTGTGGACAGTGGGGGGAGATCTTCCAGAGAATGTAGTGTGGACAGTGGGGGGAGATCTTCCAGAGAATGTAGTGTGGATGGTGGGGGGAGATCTTCCAGAGAATGTAGTGTGGACAGTGGGGAGAGATCTTCCAGAGAATGTAGTGTGGACAGTGGGGAGAGATCTTCCAGAGAATGTAGTGTGGACAGTGGGGGGAGATCTTCCAGAGAATGTAGTGTGGACAGTGGGGGGAGATCTTCCAGAAAATGTAGTGTGGACAGTGGGGGGAGATCTTCCAGAGAATGTAGTGTGGACAGTGGGGGGAGATCTTCCAGAGAATGTAGTGTGGGTGGTGGGGGGAGATCTTCCAGAGAATGTAGTGTGGACAGTGGGGGGAGATCTTCCAGAGAATGTAGTGTGGACAGTGGGGGGGGGGATCTTCCAGAGAATGTAGTGTGGACAGTGGGGGGGATCTTCCAGAGAATGTAGTGTGGACAGTGGGGGGAGATCTTCCAGAGAATATAGTGTGGACAGTGGGGGAGATCTTCCAGAGAATGTAGTGTGGACAGTGGGGGGAGATCTTCCAGAGAATGTAGTGTGGATGGTGGGGGGAGATCTTCCAGAGAATGTAGTGTGGATGGTGGTGGGAGATCTTCCAGAGAATGTAGTGTGGATGGTGGGGGGGGATCTTCCAGAGAATGTAGTGTGGATGGTGGTGGGAGATCTTCCAGAGAATGTAGTGTGGATGGTGGGGGGGGATCTTCCAGAGAATGTAGTGTGGACAGTGGGGGGAGATCTTCCAGAGAATGTAGTGTGGACAGTGGGGGGAGATCTTCCAGAGAATGTAGTGTGGATGGTGGTGGGAGATCTTCCAGAGAATGTAGTGTGGATGGTGGGGGGAGATCTTCCAGAGAATGTAGTGTGGACGGTGGGGGGAGATCTTCCAGAGAATGTAGTGTGGACAGTGGGGGGAGATCTTCCAGAGAATGTAGTATGGATGGACTGAACTCACGTGTGATGGTGACGATGAGGATGATGATGATGAAGAGGAGACCAGTGCAAAGTGCTAACAGAGAGCAGATCAGGCCGGAGGAGGGTTGGGGGATCCACCTGTTCATGGTGATTCCTGAAAGAGAGAATTGCATTGGACTCCTTTGTGAATGTTCTTAATTCTCCATGTCGGGTGTAATTCTTAGAATACGATTATGTAAGGATGTAAAAGACGAAATCTATAAGTCATTACAATAATTGAGTTCTCTTCTAGGTGTCTTTAGGTTGGTGGTCTGCATTCTACACATACTATATAATATACAAAAAAAAATTGTGATATGGACACCAATAGGAGTATTCTTCCAAAACTGCACTTTATTGACCACCAAAGGAATTTTTCTTCGTCTGCTTCCCCTTCTCCTGCAACACACCAGCAGCAGCAAGGCACAGCACCTTCACAAAACAACCGGGAGTACACTCCGCTCTCTAAGGAAGATCTAGATGTCAGTTTAGAAGCTTTATACACTAAGCTGCATACTAAATTCCGAGCTGAGATACAAAATTCTACAAACACACTGTCCCAAGAAATAGCAGCAATAAGGACACGCACAGACTTGCTGGAAAACAAACATGAGGAGATAGCAATTACTTTTAATGATCTTTCAAGAGAACATGAAACACTATCTTCTGCTTTTACGCAATTACAAGCCTATGTAGAAGATTTGGACAATAGAAACTGAAGGAATAATCTTAGAATAAGAGGAGCCCCTGAATCGGTCACAGATTTAATCGCTTATTCCACTAAACTATTCCAGTTCCTATTGCCAGATCAAGACCATTTATCATTCAAATGCGATTGAATTCATCGCGCATTGAGGGCTAAACCCCCACCTGACAAACCTCCCGAGGATATCGTATTGTGTATGAAAGATTTTCTTATCAAAGAAGAAATAATGCGCGCTGCTCGGAGCATCAGAAATGTCACCTTGGATGGAGTTCAGTTGTGGATCTACCCAGATATCTCTCAAGCAACACTTGACAGACGCAGAAATATGAAGGAGATCACATCTGTTCTCTCCACAGCAAGGATCCGGTACAGGTGGGGATTCCCCTTTAATAATATAATAATATGCAGACCCTTTGAAAGATGACCGGAAGACCTATCCTCTTCTCCCATCCAGGTCCCATCTTAACAATTTTTCTATTTGGGTGCATCCTTTTTATTTTTATCCCATATTTATTTTTATTTTTTTGTTTTTTTTTTTATGTTTTGTACTCCCTCTGGATTCTTTTTATTTTTTCTAACCATTGCTATTTCAGCAGTTTATGTGTTATAAACTCTCTTTAAAATTACCAGAATACATTCTAACTTCATTTTCAGATGTAGCTCGGGCTTCTGAAGACACTATGTATTTTTGAAATTTAATGTTACACCTGAATTGCAGTTTGGTTTGGGTACAATTGTTTCAAATTTTGACCTCGGCATCAGTCTGACTGGACTATAGGGTGTTCGGCCTGGCCATAGGGGGTACTGTCTCTTCTGGCAGGCATGGAACCACAGTCTGGTTGGGTGCTTTAAGGTTACTTTCTCTCGGAGCCCGCCCAGTGGGAGTGTCACTCTTGCTGTGCCTTCTGGGAGAGGGTACTTAAGATGCGGATGTCACGTGGTTCGGGGCTAGAAGTATGTTCTGTTTCAGACTTCCACTTACCAGACCAGTGAGTCCGCTTGGGCAGAGGGTGGTCTCCCGTACGTGTTTGACTTACAACCCCTGGTAGAGTAGACAGGTGGCTGGGAGTGCGAAGTGGAATGAGAGCCTATGAGGAGGACCCAGGAGCTGGAAGTAGGATGAACCCCAAAGCAGCAGGTGAGTAGGCTGAAACACAGGCAATTGGGTGCGGAGCAGGGGCTGAGCAGGTGGGTCCAGGTACAGGCAGGATTCAGCAACAGGCGGGCAGCAACGGTACAATAGGAACAGGCAGGAGTGAGGTCAGAACAGGCCGAGGTTAGGTGCAGGCGGAGATCAGGGGTGTGCAAAGAACAAGCCGGGGCGTCAAGAGATCGGAGATACAGGAATGCAGATACAGACAACGGAGCAGGGAACGGAGAAGCTGATGATCAGGCAGCACTTGAATGGAGTATGCGGCAGACCTAAATAGGGCAATTGGCGCCAAACCCCGCGCACATGCGCGCGCCACTGTGCACGTGCGCGTGCCAACGCGCACAGGCGCGTGCATAAGTGCATGCGCGTGCGCCCGAGCGCACACCAGTGCCACCAGGAGTGCACACAACAGCGCGCACCAGCCTGCATCGGCGCACACCAGCGCTAACAGGAGCGTGCAAAGGCGCACACCAGCGTGCACCAATGCCAGCAGGGGTGCGCACCACAGCACGCACAGGAACATGCGCGCCAGCACGCACCATCGCACACCGACACACACCAGCATGGCCAGCACCGCGACCAACCAGGTAACTTCTCTGACATTCTGACTCCATGGTCCTGGTCCTCCTGACCAGCCCCCAGGAAGGCTATGGCCTGGGGTGCAGAACCACCCGACTTTATGTCTCAGGGCTGGCTAGCCCGAGGCGAGGGAACTAAGGAAAGGATTCCGAGGTGGTCCGGTGCCGTCTCCGGTCGTGGAGAGGCCCAGCAACTTCTTAGCTATCCAGGGGAGGAGTCTTCATAAGAAGGCCACGTACGGGTTGGCTTCTTAGCAAGAGCCTGGTGAGGCTGAGGGACCTAAGTGAATCCGGTCTCGTGGGTATCGCCGAACTTGCTGAAAGATACTGGTACCACACGAATGTTCTACAAATTTTAGGTTCAGTCTCTAAAGTTTCTGGGCCATCTACCACGGGAACCCCCTAGACCAGGGATATGCTATTAGTGGACCTCCAGCTGTTGCAAAACTACAAGTCCCATCATGCCTCTTCCTCTGGGTGTCATGCTTGTGGCTTTCAGAGTCTTGCTATGCCTCATGGGACTTGTAGTTCTGCAACAGCTGGAGGTCCACTAATTGCATATCCCTGGTCTGGATGAAAACCGAGGTGAAGAAGGTAACGGTAAGCCCAAATTATACCAGCAGCTCCTTCAGGGGTTAGTGCTACACAGACTTATAAACATACTATGGTAAATGAGTCCACATAGTTAAGACGACTAAATCTCACTAAACAATGCAGTTACACTGACAACTATTGCGATAGTCCAGCCTTTCCCAACCTTTCCAACACAGAGGAACCCTTGAAATAGTTCTCCGGGTGTTGGGGGAACCCTCTGCTAAAAATGAGAAATCTACAACTCAGGATACATTGGTGTGATGGTCAATGGGAAGAATGGTCCTTACACTTGTGGTCAGTGGGAAGAATGGTCCTCACACTTGTGGTCAGTGGGAAGAATTACCCCCTTACAGGCAACTAAAAAGATCAATGGTGTCGGTGGGAACTTATCTGAGAGGCGGAAATTGCCCAATGCTGAAGGAACCCCTACAACCTCTGGAGGAACCCCTACAACCTCTGGAGGAACCCCTACAACCTCTGGAGGAACCCCTACAACCTCTGGAGGAACCCTGGTTGAGAATCACTGTGATAGTATGATATTTCCATCTCCTATACATTGAATTTGCTGTTGGAGTCTATTATAAACCAACACTGCCATCTTGTGTCCCTTATTGGTACTGCAGCCTCCATGGTAATTACTTAAAGCAGAGTTCTACCCATTTTCTACACTTCCTTCCTACGGTATCCCCCGTGATCATCCTTTTCGCAATGGAAATACCTTTAATTACCTTCTTTCTCCTTCCGGTGTCTTGTCGAATACTGTCCCCCAGTCAGATAGTGTCCGCCCTGTACTGCGTTTGCGCACTATGGAGGACAAGGAGACGCCGAAGGTCTCCGAAGATGAACGGCGCCTGCGCACTGAGTCCAGGTTCAAGCCCCACCATCCAAGTGGACATAGAGTCAGAAAAATTCTAAAAAAATAATTAAAA
This sequence comes from Lithobates pipiens, assembly GCF_037356315.1. Taxonomy (NCBI): domain Eukaryota; kingdom Metazoa; phylum Chordata; class Amphibia; order Anura; family Ranidae; genus Lithobates; species Lithobates pipiens. The sequence continues at coordinate 1,495,596 of NW_027507753.1, read as the reverse complement.
AAAGTTATAAAAATTGGCGAGCCAAGCGAGCCCTGTTACTACGTGCGGTTTTACATCATCTGCCGTATGTCCGCTTGCATGGTGGGCCTTGAAGTTGGACTCAGATTTTTGGGGGGTCTCCTTGTCCTCCGTGCTGCGCCTGCGCAGTACGGGGCGGACACTATCTGATGGGGGGGCAGTTCTCGGCAGAACACCGGCAGTATCCGCCTAGGCGATTACATCACTAGGCGATTTGCGAGGGCTCCTGGGATAGCGGATCCTTGGCGAATCGCCTAGTGACGAGACCTTGCGATGATTGACGGGAACGTCCGCCGGCGCCACGCGTTAGAACTCAGGAGGAAGGCGCGGTGAATTGGTGCAGCTGGCTACCCAGCAGTCACCTCCCATTCTCATGCATGCTGGGTAGCCAGCTGCACCGATTCCCGGAAATAGATAGAAGAGGGCTTCAGGTGCCCACAGTGGAGATGGACCTCGCCTGCTTCTGAATCATTCCCAGCTCCCCGTCATCTAAAGATATACATGATAGGCTTCCCAGGTATACACACTCAAATCAATCGCCGTGGCTCTCCGCCCCGTGCCGCCATGATTTTCCCCACTCGGATACTATTACTCTTACCAGAGGGATCTTTCACCCTCTACATGAATGTCAATTCAAAGTTTTATTTTTATTTTTTTTATTGGCTTTTCTTTTGCTATTCTTGTTAAACTCATAAGACTTGATTGTAAGTTACTAAGACTGAGTATTAGACGGGCCGATCTAATTAAGTTTCACTGTCGGGTGGGAAATCAATATTTTTCCAACCCCATTACTATTACTTTTAATTCAGGACTTTTTTTTCTTCATTAGAGTTATATGTTAAACCAAATTATTGTTGAACGAAACTAATTTTTTACAAACAAACATAAATGTGGTAAATCCTTCCAGTGTCGTAACCAGAACCCTCAGGGCCCCCGATGCAAGAAACCGTGGAGGGCCCCCGAACAAAGCTCTTTACTCCGAGCCCGGTGGCGGAACACCAGGGACCGGTCACAAGTGAGTGGCTGCATATAAAGGAACCGATTTCTCCACCCCCCCCCCCCCCCCCGCTTCTCCTCCTCTCCCACCCACAGGCATTCATCAGCTGCAGGAGGATAATGGACAGATCAGTTCCTCTATGTCTATGTTTCACAATCTTTTTCCAGTCAGGGCGCCCCCTTGAAGTACATCCCCATGGTTAATGGGGCTGCACTGCGACCCCCCTGCAACTGTGTGCATTGCATGGAGTTGCAGCATAGTGATGATGCATTTAAGGGGTTAAAACAGGTGGTCAGTAGGCAACATATTGCCTCTCTAATGGCTGTCAAATGCCTCTGAAAAGCGATCTGAGCATGGTACGCTTTTTCGGAGGAACAGCATTTTACATAAAATGTGGATACATACATGTAAACACACACACACATAATATATATATATATATATATATATACACGCACATATATACAAATGCACATATAAACCAGTGGCGGCTGGTGCTCAAAATTTTTAGGGGGGGCACAAGCAAACTGAAAAATTCAGAAAAAAAAACATCAATTGCAGCCACTGTACCACCAAACGCCACCACTGTGCCCATCAAATGTGGCCACTGTGCCCATCAAGCTCTGCCACTGTGACATAAAATGCCACCACTGTGCTAATCAAATGCCACCACTGTGCACATCAAATGCTGCCACTGTGCGCATCAAGCTCTGCCACTGTTCCCATCAAATGCTGCCAGTGTACCCATCAAGATCTGCCACTGTGCCCATCAAATGCTGCCATTGTGCCCATCAAGATCTGCCACTGTGCCCATCAAGATCTGCCACTGTGCCTATCAAATGCTGCCACTGTGCCCATCAAGCTCTGCCACTGTTCCCATCAAATGCTGCCACTGTGCCCATCAAGCTCTGCCACTGTGCCCATCAAATTCCGCCACTGTGGCCATTAAATGCTGCCACGGTGAATCCCCACCACCTGCTCGCTGTCTGCCTGGCACTAAGGCCTGTCTCAGTGGGGCAGCAGGTGACAGACATGAGCGGGGGTCCTCCTTGCGTCTCCTGCCATCCTCATCTCCCGTCCTCTCCTCCTGATAGGCATCCAATAGCTGCGCCTATCGTTTCAGCCAATCAGGTGACGGGTAACACACCTGATTGGTGGAGAGGCGGTTCAGTGTTAGGAAAGTGAATATTAATTCACTTTTCTAACACACCTGGGTAGACTGTGAGCGTCAAGCATGGCGCTCGCAATTCACCTATTTTGAAGCCTATTAGAACCTATGGCTCTAATCAGGTGATTCTAAAACACCCCCGCCGCTGTAATTCAGGCGCCCGGCACCCCAAAAGGGACCAGACACCTAAATATGGGGGTGGCAGAGCGGTGGCCATGGATAGATTCATGCTATGCTGTGCATGAATCTATCCATTGGTCATAGAGGGGGTGGCTGGAGAGAGGGAGCGGTACCTGTGCACCCTTTTGGATGCACCGCCACTGATAAACACATGCACATTCACATACATACATACATATACATACATGCACACACACACATACATATATGAACACACACACACATACAAGCATGCTCACACATATAAACACAAATACAATAGATAGTCTTATAAAAAAAAAATCGACAGACATTTACCTTGGCTCTTCCTTCCGGGTACTGCACTGTAGGGGGAGACAAAGAGCCCACACTGCTTTCACTTAGCCTAATGTGGGGAGCTCCTGCATAGTGCCGATTTCAGTTTGGCTGATGATCAGGGAGCTCCTCTCAGCCTCCCCCTATCCAAGAGTAGAGGGGGCCCTCAAGGGGCCCAGTCGCCATGGCGATCTTGGCGACCCCTATAATTCTGCCACTGACCTGAACTGCAGTTTGGTTTGGGTATAATTGTTTCAAATTTTGACCTCGGCATCAGTCTGATTGGACTATAGGGTGTTCGGCCTGGCCATAGGGGGCACTGTCTCTTCTGGCAGGCATGGAACCACAGTCCGGTTGGGTGCTTTAAGGTTACTTTCTCTCAGAGCCCGCCCAGTGGGAGTGTCACTCTTGCTGTGCCTTGTGGGAGAGGGTACTTAAAATGCAGATGTCACATGGTTCGAGGGTTCCGGTCCAGAAGTATGTTCCGACTCCATGGTCCCGGTCCTCCTGCCCAGCCCCAGGAAGGCTATGGCCTGGGGTGCAGATTCACCCGACTTTATGTCTTGGGGCTGGCTAGCCCGAGGCGAGGAAACTAAGGAAAGGATTCCGAGGTGGTCCGGTGCCGTCTCCGGTCGTGGAGAGGCCCAGCAACTTCGTAGCTATCCAGGGGAGGAGTCTTCAGAAGAAGGCCACGCATGGGTTGGCTTCTTAGCAAGAGCCTGGAGGGGCTGAGGGACCTGAGAGAATCCAATCTCGTGCGGTATAGCCGAACTGGCTGAAAGATACTGGAACCACATGAATGTTCTACAAATTCTAGGTTCCTACATGTTCTACAACAACGTCTGTAGCAGAGACTTGTTCCTGAGGAAGCACCTTGTTGGCTGCTAGGCCTTGTGAGAGACGGACTGTCCAACCTGAGTGATCCTCCAGCTGTGATTGGCTGTTCTCTGGATTTAGTCAAAGTAAGAAAGTCCTTTATTATTGACTTTGACACTAAGAGAACCTGAACTTTCCTCCTGACCCTCTGATCCTATACTAAGAGACTGTTCGTTGTCTACGTTTTTGCAAATAAAAATCCCTTTAAGCGGATCTGTCGACGGTCTCTAAAGTTTCTGGGCCATCGACCACGGGAACCCCCTAGACCAGAGATATGCAATTAGTGGACCTCCAGCTGTTGCAAAACTACAAATCCCATCATGCCTCTGCCTCTGGGTGTCATGCTTGTGGCTGTCAGAGTCTTGCTATGCATCATGGGACTTGTAGTTCTGCAACAGCTGGAGGTCCGCTAATTGCATATCCCTGGTCTGGACGTAAATTGAGGTGAAGAAGGTAACGGTAAGCCCAAATTATACCAGCAGCTCCTTCAGGGGTTAGTGCTACACAGACTTATAAACATACTATGTTCAATGAGTCCACATAGTTAAGACGACTAAATCTCACTAAACAATGCAGTTACACTGACAACTATTGTGATAGTCCAGCCTTTCCCAACCTTTCCAACACAGAGGAACCCTTGAAATAGTTCTCCGGTCTCAGGGAACCTCCTGCTAAAAATGAGAAATCTACAACTCAGGATACATTAGTGTGATGGTCAGTGGGAAGAATGGTCCTTACACTTGTGGTCATTGGGAAGAATGGTCCTCACACTTGTGGTCATTGGGAAGAATGGTCCTCACACTTGTGGTCAGTGGGAAGAATGGTCCTCACACTTGTGGTCATTGGGAAGAATGGTCCTCACACTTGTGGTCATTGGGAAGAATGTTCCTTACACTTGTGGTCAGTGAGAAGAATGGTCCTTACACTTGTGGTCAGTGGGAAGAATGGTCCTCACACTTGTGGTCATTGGGAAGAATGGTCCTTACACTTGTGGTCATTGGGAAGAATGGTCCTCATACTTGTGGTCATTGGGAAGAATGGTCCTCATACTTGTGGTCATTGGGAAGAATGGTCCTTACACTTGTGGTCATTGGGAAGAACGGTCCTCACACTTGTGGTCAGTGGGAAGAATGGTCCTCACACTTGTGGTCAGTGGGAAGAATGGTCCTTACACTTGTGGTCATTGGGAAGAATGGTCCTCACACTTGTGGTCATTGGGAAGAATGGTCCTTACACTTCTGGTCATTGGGAAGAATCACCTCCTTACAGGTAGCTAAAAAGATCAATGGTGTGAGTGGGAACTTCTCTGAGAGGCAGAAATTGCCCAATGCTGAAAGAACCCCTAAAACCTCTGGAGGAACCCCTACAACCTCTGGAGGAACCCCTACAACCTCTGGAGGAACCCCTACAACCTCTGGAGGAACCCTGGTTGAGAATCACTGTGATAGTATGACATTTCCATCTCCTATACATTGCATTTGCTGTTGGAGTCTATTATAAACCAGCACTGCCATCTTGTGTCCCTTATTGGTACTGCAGCCTCCATGGTAATTACTTAAAGTGGAGTTCTACCCATTTTCTACACTTCCTCCCTACGGTATCCCCTGTGATCATCCTTTTCACAATGGAAATACCTTTAATTACCTTCTTTCTCCTGCACTTCCGGTGTCTTGTCAAATACTGTCCCCCAGTCGGATAGTGTCCGCCCTGTACTGCGCTTGCGCACTACGGAGGACAAGGAAATGCCGAAGGTCTCCGAAGATGAAGGGCGCCTGCGCACTGAGAAATCTACAACTCATGATACATTAGTGTGATGGTCAGTGGGAAGAATGGTCCTTACACTTGTGGTCATTGGGAAGAATGGTCCTTACACTTGTGGTCATTGGGAAGAATGGTCCTTACACTTGTGGTCATTGGGAAGAATGGTCCTTACACTTGTGGTCATTGGGAAGAATGGTCCTTACACTTGTGGTCATTGGGAAGAATGGTCCTCATACTTGTGGTCAGTGGGAAGAATGGTCCTTACACTTGTGGTCATTGGGAAAAATGGTCCTTACACTTGTGGTCAGTGGGAAGAATGGTCCTCACACTTGTGGTCATTGGGAAGAATGGTCCTTACACTTGTGGTCATTGGGAAGAATGGTCCTTACATTTGTGGTCATTGGGAAGAATGGTCCTTACACTTGTGGTCATTGGGAAAAATGGTCCTCACACTTGTGGTCATTGGGAAGAATGGTCCTTACACTTGTGGTCATCGGGAAGAATGGTCCTCACACTTGTGGTCATTGGGAAGAATGGTCCTTACACTTGTGGTCATTGGGAAGAATGGTCCTTACACTTGTGATCATTGGGAAGAATGGTCCTTACACTTGTGGTCAGTGGGAAGAATGGTCCTTACACTTGTGGTCAGTGGGAAGAATGGTCCTCACACTTGTGATCATTGGGAAGAATGGTCCTTACACTTGTGGTCATTGGGAAGAATGGTCCTTACACTTGTGGTCAGTGGGAAGAATGGTCCTCACACTTGTGGTCATTGGGAAGAATGGTCCTTACACTTGTGGTCATTGGGAAGAATGGTCCTTACACTTGTGGTCAGTGGGAAGAATGGTCCTCACACTTGTGGTCATTGGGAAGAATTGTCCTTACACTTGTGGTCATTGGGAAGAATTACCAAAGATCAATGGTGTGAGTGGAAATTGCCCAATGCTGAAGGAACCCCTACAACCTCTGGAGGAATCCCTACAACCTCCGGAGGAACCCCTACAACCTCTGGAGGAACCCTGGTTGAGAATCACTGTGATAGAATGACATTTCCATCTCCTATACAGTGAATTTGCTGTTGGAGTCTATTATAAACCAACACTGCCATCTTGTGTCCCTTATTGGTACTGCAGCCTCCATGGTAATTACTTAACGTGGAGTTCTACCCATTTTCTACACTTCCTTCCTACGGTATCCCCCGTGAGCATCCTTTTCGCAATGGAAATACCTTTAATTACCTTCTTTCTCCTGCACTTCCGGTGTCTTGTTGAATACTGTCCCCCAGTCGGATAGTGTCCGCCCTGTACTGCGCTTGTGCACTACGGAGGACAAGGAAATGCCAAAGGTCTCCGAATATGAACTGCGCCTGCGCACTGAGTCCGGGTTCAACCTCCACCATCCAAGTGGACATAGAGTTAGAAAAATTATAAAAATAATAAAAAAAGTTATAAAAAATTGGCGAGCCAAGCGAGCCCTGTTACTACGCGCGGTTTTACATCATCTGCCGTATGTCCGCTTGCATGGTGGGCCTTGAAGTTGGACTCAGGACAGAAGGTGCTATCAAGTGCGCAGGCACCGCTCATCTTCTGAGATTTTCAGCTTCTCCTTGTCCTCCATACTGCGCCAGTGCTGCGCCGGCGCAGTATGTGGTGGACACTATCCGATGGGGGGGACAGTTCTCAGCAGAACACCGGCAGTATCCACCTAGGTGATTACGTCACTAGGCGATTTGCGAGGGCTCCTGGGATAGCTGCATATAAAGGAACCGATTTCTCCATCCCCCCCCCGCTTCTCCTCCTCTCCCCCCCACAGACATTCACCAACTGCAGGAGGATAATGGAGAGATCAGTTCCTCTATGTCGGTGTTTCACAATCTTTTTCCAGTCAGGGCGCCCTTGAAGTACACCCCTAGGTGAATGGGGCTGCACTCCAACCCCCCTGCAACTGTGTGCATTGCATGGAGTTGCAGCATAGTGATGATGCATTTAAGGGGTTAGAACAGGTGGTCAGTTGGCAACATATTGCCTCTCTACCGGCTGTCAAATGCCTCTGAAAAGTGATCTGAGCATGGATCGCTTTTTCGGAGGAACAACATTTTACATAAAATGTGCATACATACACGTAAACACACACACACATAATATATAAATGCACATATAAACCAGTGGCGGCTGGTGCTCAAAATGTTTAGGGGGGTGCAAGCAAAATGAAACATTCTTAAAAAAAACATCAAACACCACCACTGTGCAATCAAATGTGGCCACTGTGCCCATCAAATGCTGCCACTGTGCCCATCAAATGATGCCACTGTGTCCATCAAATGCCACCACTGTGCCCATCAAATGCTGCCAATCAAATGTGGGCACTGTGCCATCAAATGATGCCACTGCGCCCATAAAATGCTGCCACTGTGTCCATCAAATGCTGCCACTGCTGCCCATCAAATGTGGCCACTGTGCCATCAAGCTCTGCCACTGTGCCCATCAAGCTCTGCCACTGTGCCATCAAATGCCACCACTGTGCCCATCAAATGCTGCCACTGTGCCCATCAAGCTCTGCCACTGTGCCATCAAATATCACCACTGTGCCCATCAAATGCTGCCACTGTGCCCATCAAATGCTGCCACTGTGCCCATTAAATGCTGCCACTGTGCACATCAAATGCTGCCACTGTGCCCATCAAGCTCTGCCACTGTGCCATCAAATTCTGCCACTGTGCCATCAAATGCCACCAGTGTGCCCATCAAATGCTGCCACTGTGTCCATCAAGCTCTGCCACTGTGCCATTAAATGCCACCACTGTGCTGATCAAATGCTGCCATTGTGCTCATCAAGCTCTGCCATTGTGCCCATCAAATGTCACCACTGTGCACATAAAATGCCACCACTGTGCTCATCAAATGCCACCACTGTGCACATCAAATGCTGCCACTGTGCCCATCAAATGCTGACACTGTGCCCATCAAGCTCTGCCACTGTGCCATCAAATTCTGCCACTGTGCCATCAAATGCCACCACTGTGCCCATCAAATGCTGCCACTGTGTCCATCAAGCTCTGCCACTGTGCCATCAAATGCCACCACTGTGCCCATCAAATGCTGCCATTGTGCTCATCAAGCTCTGCCATTGTGCCATCAAATGCCACCACTGTGCACATAAAATGCCACCACTGTGCTCATAAAATGCCACCACTGTGCGCATCAAATGCTGCCACTGTGCCCATCAAGCTCTGCCACTGTTCTGATCAAATGCTGCCATTGTGCCCATCAAGATCTGCCACTGTGCCCATCAATATCTGCCTCTGTGCCCATCAAGCTCTGCCACTGTGCCCATCAAATGCCGCCACTGTGGCCATTAAATGCTGCCACGGTGAATCCCCACCACCCGCTCGCTGTCTGCCCGGCACTTACACTGTCTCAGTGGGGCAGTGGGTGACGGCCATGAGTGGGGGTCCTCCTTGCGTCTCCTGCCATCCTCATCTCCCGTCCTCTCCTCCTGATAGGCATCCAATAGCTGTGCCTATCGTTTCAGCCAATCAGGTGACGGGTAACACACCTGATTGGTGGAGAGGCGGTTCAGTGTTAGAAAAGTGAATATTAATTCACTTTTCTAACACACCTGGGTAGACTGTGAGCGTCAAGCATGGCGCTCGCAATTCACCTATTTTGAAGCCTATTAGAGCCTATGGCTCTAATCAGGTGATTCAAAAACACCCCCGCCGCTGTAATTCAGGCACCCGGCACCCCAAAAGGGACCAGACACCTAAATATGGGGGTGGCAGCGGTGGTGGCCATGGATAGATTCATGCTATGCTATGCATGAATCTATCCATTGGTCATAGAGGGGGTGGCTGGAGAGAGGGAGCGGTACCTGTGCACCCTTTTGGATGCACCGCCACTGATAAACACATGCACATTCACATACATACATACATATACATACATGCACACGCACACATACATATATGAACACACACACACATACAAGCATGCTCACACATATAAACACAAATACAATAGATAGTCTTATAAAAAAAAAATCGGCAGACATTTACCTTGGCTCTTCCTGCCGGGTACTGCACTTTAGGGGGAGACAAAGAGCACACACTGTGTCATTTGGTCTAATGTAAGGAGCTCCCCGCACAGTGCCGATTTCAGTTTGGCTGATGATCGGGGAGCTCCTCTCAGCCTCCCCTCCTATCGAAGAGTACAGGGGGCCCTCAAGGGGCCCGGTCGCCATGGCGATCTTGGCGACCCCTATAATTCCGCCACTGACCTTAACTGCAGTTTGGTTTGGGTATAATTGTTTCAACTTTTGACCTCGGCATCAGTCGTGACTGGACTATAGGGTGTTCAACCTGACCATAGGGGGCGCTGTCTCTTCTGGCAGGCATGGAACCACAGTCCGGTTGGGTGCTTTAAGGTTACTTTGCCTCAGAGCCCGCCCAGTGGGAGTGGCCAGCCCCCAGGAAGGCTATGACCTGGGGTGCAGATCCACCCGACTTTATGTCTCAGGGCTGGCTAGCCCGAGGCGAGGGAACTAAGGAAAGGATTCCGAGGTGGTCCGGTGCCGTCTCTGGTCTTGGAGAGGCCCAGCAACTTCGTAGCTATCCAGGGGAGGACTCTTCAGAAGAAGGCCATGCATGGTTTGGCTTCTTAGCAAGAGCCTGGTGAGGCTGAGGGACCTGAGAGAATCCAATCTCGTGGGTATCGCTGAACTGGCTGAAAGATATTGGTACGGAACGAATGTTCTACAAGTTCTATTTTTCTAGATGTTCTACAACAACGTCTGTAGCAGAGACTTGTTCCTGAGGAAGCACCTTGTTGGCTGCTAGACCTTGTGAGAGACGGACTGTCCAACCTGAGTGATCATCCAGCTGTGATTGGCTGTTCTCTGGATTTAGTCAAAGTAAGAAAGTCCTTTATTATTGACTTTGACACTAAGAGTACCTGAACTTTCCTCCTGACCCTCTGATCCTATACTAAGAGACTGTTCGTTGTCTACGTTTCTGAAAATAAAAATCTCTTTAAGCGGATCTGTCGCCAGTCTCTAAAGTTTCTGGGCCATCGACCACGGGAACCCCCTAGACCAGGGATATGCAATTAGCGGACCTCCAGCTGTTGCAAAACTACAAGTCCCATCATGCCTCTGCCTCTGGGTGTCATGCTTGTGGTTGTCAGAGTCTTGCTATGCCTCATGGGACTTGTAGTTCTGCAACAGCTGGAGGTCCGCTAATTGCATATCCCTGGTCTGGACGTAAACCGAGGTGAAGAAGGTAACGGTAAGCCCAAATTATACCAGCAGCTCCTTCAGGGGTTAGTGCTACACAGACTTATAAACATACTATGTTCAATGAGTCCACATAGTTAAGACGACTAAATCTCACTAAACAATGCAGTTACACTGACAACTATTGTGATAGTCCAGCCTTTCCCAACCTTTCCAACACAGAGGAACCCTTGAAATAGTTCTCTGGTCTCGGGGGAACCTCTGCTAAAAATGAGAAATCTACAACTCACAATACATTAGTGTGATGGTCAGTGGGAAGAATGGTCCTTACACTTGTGGTCATTGGGAAGAATTACCCCCTTACAGAGAGCTAAAAAGATCAATGGTGTGAGTGGGAACTTCTCTGAGAGGCAGAAATTGCCCAATGCTGAAGGAACCCCTACAACCTCTGGAGGAACCCCTACAACCTCTGGAGGAACCCTGGTTGAGAATCACTGTGATAGAATGACATTTCCATCTCCTATACATTGAATTTGCTGTTGGAGTCTATTATAAACCAACACTGCCATCTTGTGTCCCCTATTGGTACTGCAGCCTCCATGGTAATTACTTAAAGTGGAGTTCTTCCCATTTTCTACACTTCCTTCCTATGGTATCCCCTGTGATCATCCTTTTCACAATGGAAATACCTTTAATTATCTTCTTTCTCCTGCACTTCCGGTGTCTTGTCGAATACTGCCCCCCATCGGATAGTGTCCGCCCTGTACTGCGCTTGCACACTACGGAGGACAAGGAAACGCCGAAGGTCTCCGAAGATGAACGGCGCCTGCGCACTGAGTCCGGGTTCAAGCCCCACCATCCAAGTGGACATAGAGTTAGAAAAATTATAAAAATAATAAAAAAAGTTATAAAAATTGGCGAGCCAAGCGAGCCCTGTTACTACACGCGGTTTTACATCATCTGCCGTATGTCCGCTTGCATGGTGGGCCTTGAAGTTGGACTCAGGGCAAAAGGTGCTATTAAGTGCGCAGGCGCCGCTCATCTTCAGAGATTTTCAGGGGGTCTCCTTGTCCTCTGTGCTGCGCCTGCGCAGTATGGGGCGGACACTATCCGATGGGGGGGGGGCAGTTCTCAGCAGAACACCGGCAGTATCCGCCTAGGCGATTACATCACTAGGTGATTTTCGAGGGCTCCTGGGATAGCGGATCCTTGGCGAATCGCCTAGTGACGAGACCTCGCGACGATTGGCGTAGAACGTCCGCCGGCACCGCGCGTTAGAACTCAGGAGGAAGGAGCGCCGCTCGGTGAATTGGTGCAGCTGGCTACCCAGCATGCACCTCCCATTCACCTGCATGCTGGGTAGCCAGCGGCACCGATTCCCGGAAATAGATAGAAGAGGGCTTCAGGTGCCCACAGTGGGGATGGACCTCGCCTGCTTCTGAATCATTCCCAGCTCCCCGTCATCTAAAGATATACATGATAGGCTTCCCAGGTATACACACTCAAATCAATCGCCGTGGCTCTCTGCCCCGTGCCGCCATGATTTTCCCCACTCGGTTACTATTACTCTTACCAGAGGGATCTTTCACCTTCTACTTAAATGTCAATTCAAAGGTTTTTTTTATTTTTTTATTGGCTTTTCTTTTGCTATTCTTTGTTAAACTCATAAGACTTGATTGTAAGTTACTAAGACTGAGTATTAGACGGGCCGGTCTAATTAAGTTTCACTGTCGGGTGGGAAATCGATATTTTTCCAACCCCATTACTATTACTTTTAATTCATGACTTTTTTTTTCTTCATTATAGTTGTATGTTAAACCAAAGTATTGTTGAAATGTGGTACAATCCTTCCAGTGGCGTAACTAGAACCCTCAGGGCCCCCGATGCAAGAAACCGTGGAGGGCCCCCGGACAAAGCTCTTTCCTCTGAGCCCGGTGGCGGAACACCAGGGCCCGGTCACAAGTGAGTGGCTGCATATAAAGGAACCGATTTCTCCATTACCCCCCCCCCCGCTTCTCCTCCTCTCCCACCCACAGGCATTCATCAGCTGCAGGAGGAGAATGGAGAGACGGGTTCCTCTATGTCGGTGTTTCACAATCCTTTTCCAGTCAGGGCGCCCCCTTGAAGTACATCCCTAGGTGAATGGGGCTGCACTGCGACCCCCCTGCAACTGTGTGCATTGCATGAAGTTGCAGCATAGTGATGATGCGTTTAAGGGGTTAAAACAGGTGGTCAGTAGGCAACATATTGCCGCTCAACCGGCTATCAAATGCCTCTGAAAAGCGATCTGAGCATGGTACGCTTTTTCAGAGGAACAGCATTTTACATAAAATGTGCATACATACATGTAAACACACACACATAATATATAAATGAATGCACATATAAACCAGTGGTGGCTGGTGCTCAACATTTTTAGGGGGGCACAAGCAAACTGAAAAATTCAGAAAAAAAAACATCAAATATGGCCACTGTGCCTATCAAGCTCCGCCAGTGTACCTATCAAACGCTGCCACTGTGCCATCAAATGCCGCCACTGTGCCCATAAAATGCTACCACTGTGTCCATCAGATGCTGCCACTGTGCCCATCAAGCCCTGCCACTGTGCCCATCAAATGTCACACTGTGCCCATCAAATGCCGCCACTGTGCCCATAAAATGCTACCACTGTGTCCATCAGATGCTGCCACTGTGCCCATCAAGCCCTGCCACTGTGCCCATCAAATGTCACACTGTGCCCATCAAATGCCGCCACTGTGCCCATAAAATGCTACCACTGTGTCCATCAAATGCTGCCACTGTGCCCATCAAATGCTGCCACTGTGCCCATCAAGCTCTGCCACTGTGCCCATCAAATGCTGCCACTGTGCCCATCAAACACTGCCACTGTGCCCATCAAATGCCGCCACTGTGCCCATCAAATGCCGCCACTGTGCCCATCAAATGCTGCCACTGTGCCCATCAAGCTCTGCCACTGTGCCCATTAAATGCTGCCACTGTGCACATCAAATGCCGCCACTGTGCCCATTAAATGCTCCTACTGTGCCCATTAAATGTTGCCACGGTGAATCCCCCCCACCGGCTCGCCGTCTGCACAGCACTTACCCTGTCTCAGTGGGGCAGCGGGTGACGGCCACGAGTGGGGGTCCTTCTTGCGTCTCCTGCCATCCTCATCTCCCGTCCTCTCCTCCTGATAGGCATCCAATAGCTGTGCCTATCTTTTCAGCCAATCAGGTGACAGGTAACAGACCTGATTGGTGGAGAGGCGGTTCAGTGTTAGTAAAGTGAATATTAATTCACTTCTCTAACACACCTGGGTAGACTGTGAGCGTCCAGCATGGCGCTCGCAATTCACCTATTTTGAAGCCTATTAGAGCCCATGGCTCTAATCAGGTGATTCAAAAACACCCCCCGCTGCTGTAATTCAGGCATCCGGCACCCCAAAAGGGACCAGACACCTAAATATGGGGGTGGCAGAGCGGTGGCCATGGATAGATTCATGCTATGCTATGCATGAATCTATCCATTGGTCATAAAGGGGGTGGCTGGAGAGAGGGAGCGGTACCTGTGCACCCTTTTGGATGCACCGCCACTGATAAACACATGCACATTCACATACATACATACATATGCATACATGCACACACACACATACATATATGAACACACACACACATACATATATGAACACACATATAAAGACAAATACAATAGATAGTCTTATAAAAAAAAATCGGCAGACATTTACCTTGGCTCTTCCTGCCGGGTACTGCACTGTAGGGGGAGACAAAGAGCCCACACTGCTTTCACTCAGCCTAATGTGAGGAGCTCCCTGCATAGTGCCGATTTCAGTTTGGCTGATGATCGGGGAGCTCCTCTCAGCCTCCCCCCCTATCGAAGAGTACAGGGGGCCCTCAAGGGGCCCGGTCGCCATGGCGATCTTGGCGACCCCTATAATTCCACCACTGACCTGAACTGCAGTTTGGTTTGGGTATAATTGTTTCAAATTTTGACCTCGGCATCAGTCTGACTGCACTATAGGGTGTTCAACCTGACCATAGGGGGTGCTGTCTCTTCTGACAGGCATGGAACCACAGTCCAGTTGGGTGCTTTAAGGTTACTTTCTCTCAGAGCCAGCCCAGTGGGAGTGTCACTCTTGCTGTGCTTTCTGGGAGAGGGTACTTAAGATGCGGACGTCACGTGGTTCGGGGCCAGAAGTATGTTCTGATTCCATGGTCCTGGTCCTCCTGACCAGCCCCAGGAAGGCTATGGCCTGGGGTGCAGATTCACCCGACTTTATGTCTCGGGGCTGGCTAGCCCGAGGTGAGGAAACTAAGGAAAGGATTCCAAGGTGGTCCGGTGCCGTCTCCGGTTTTGGAGAGGCCCAGCAACTTCGTAGCTATCCAGAGGAGGACTCTTCAGAAGAAGGCCATGCATGGGTTGGCTTCTTAGCAAGAGCCTGGAGGGGCTGAGGGACCTGAGAGAATCCAATTTCATGGGTATCGCCGAACTGGCTGAAAGATACTGGAACCACATGAATGTTCTACAAATTCTAGGTTCCTACATGTTCTACAACAACGTCTGTGGCAGAGACTTATTCCTGAATTAAGTACCTTGTTGGCTGCTAGGCCTTGTGAGAGACGGACTGTCCAACCTGAGTGATCCTCCAGCTGTGATTGGCTGTTCTCTGGATTTAGTCAAAGTAAGAAAGTCCTTTATTATTGACTTCGGCACTAAGAGTACCTGAACTTTCCTCCTGACCCTCTGATCCTATACTAAGAGACTGTTCGTTGTCTACGTTTTTGCAAATAAAAATCCCTTTAAGCGGATCTGTCGTCGGTCTCTAAAGTTTCTGGGCCATCGACCACGGGAACCCCTAGACCAGGGATATGCAATTAGTGGACCTCCAGCTGTTGCAAAACTACAAATCCCATCATGCCTCTGCCTCTGGGTGTCATGCTTGTGGCTGTCAGAGTCTTGCTATGCCTCATGGGACTTGTAGTTCTGCAACAGCTGGAGGTCCGCTAATTGCATATCCCTGGTCTGGACGTAAATCGAGGTGAAGAAGGTAACGGTAAGCCCAAATTATACCAGCAGCTCCTTCAGGGGTTAGTGCTACACAGACTTATAAACATACTATGTTAAATGAGTCCACATAGTTAAGACGACTAAATCTCACTAAACAATGCAATTACACTGACAACTATTGTGATAGTCCAGCCTTTCCCAACCTTTCCAACACAGAGGAACCCTTGAAATAGTTCTCCGGGTGTCGGGGGAACCCTCTGCTAAAAATGAGAAATCTACAACTCACGATACATTAGTGTGATGGTCAATGGGAAGAATGGTCCTTCCACTTGTGGTCATCGGGAAGAATGGTCCTTACACTTGTGGTCAGTGAGAAGAATGGTCCTCACACTTGTGGTCATTGGGAAGAATGGTCCTTCCACTTGTGGTCATTGGGAAGAATTACCTCCTTACAGATGGCTAAAAAGATCAATGGTGTCGGTGGGAACTTATCTGAGAGGCAGAAATTGCCCAATACTGAAGGAACCCCTACAACCTCTGGAGGAAACCCCTACAACCTTTGGAGGAACCCCTACAACCTCTGGAGGAACCCTGGTTGAGAATCACTGTGATAAGTATGATATTTCCATCTCCTATACATTGAATTTGCTGATGGAGTCTATTATAAACCAACACTGCCATCTTGTGTCCCTTATTGGCACTGCAGCCTCCATGGTAATTACTTAAAGCGGAGTTCTACCCATTTTCTACACTTCCTTCCTACGGTATCCCCCGTGAGCATCCTTTTCACAATGGAAATTCTTTCTTTTAATGGAAATACCTTTAATTATCTTCTTTCTCCTGCACTTCCGGTGTCTTGTCGAATACTGTCCCCCAGTCGGATAGTGTCCGCCCTGTACTGCGCTTGCGCACTACAGAGGACAAGGAGACGCCGAAGGTCTCCGAAGATGAACGACGCCTGCGCACTGAGTCCAGGTTCAAGCTCCACCATCCAAGTGGACATAGAGTCAGAATAAAAAAATTGGCGAGTCAAGCGAGCCCTGTTACTACGTGCGGTTTTACATCATCTGTCCACTTGCATGGTGGGCCTTGAACTGGGACTCAGGACAGAAGGTGCTATCAAGTGCGCAGACGCCGCTCATCTTCGGAGATTTTCAGGGGGTCTCCTTGCCCTCCGTACTGCGCCAGCGATGCGCCTGCACAGTACGGGGCGGACACTATCCGATAGACATGTGCGATTTGTTTCGTACGAATCTGAAATTCGTACGAATTTCCCAAAATTCGTACATTCAGGAGGATCCGAAATACGAATTGCCGTGCGTCCAAATTCTGTACGCAATACAAACTTTTGTTTATGAATTTCAGTTGTTGTCGCATCGACGACGACTCAGTCATTATGCTTATTATGAGGGGCTCCCACCATCCCTGTGCTATGCTGACTTCCTCCTGGGGCTGTACCTCTGCTGTGCATATTATGAGGGGCTCCCACCATCCCTGTGCTATGCTGACTTCCTTCTGGGGCTGCTTATTATGAGGGGCTCCCACCATCCCTGTGCTATGCTGACTTCCTCCTGGGGCTGTACCTCTGCTGTGCATATTATGAGGGGCTCCCACCATCCCTGTGCTGTGCTGACTTCCTCCTGGGGCTGCTTATTATGAGGGGCTCCCACCATCCCTGTGCTATGCCGACTTCCTCCTGGGGCTGTACCCTTGCTGTGCTCAGTATGTCAGTACAGCACAGGAATGGTGGAAACCCCTCATAATGAGCACAGCAGAGGTACAGCCCCAGGAGGAAGTCAGCACAGCACAGGGATGGTGGGAGCCCCTCATAATAAGCAGCCCCAGGAGGAAGTCAGCACAGCACAGGGATGGTGGGAGCCCCTCATAATAAGCAGCCCCAGGAGGAAGTCAGCATAGCACAGGGATGGTGGGAGCCCCTCATAATAAGCAGCCCCAGGAGAAAGTCAGCACAGCACAGGGATGGTGGGAGCCCCTCATAATAAGCAGCCCCAGGAGGAAGTCAGCATAGCACAGGGATGGTGGGAGCCCCTCATAATAAGCAGCCCCAGGGAGGAAGTCGGCATAGCACAGGGATGGTGGGAGCCCCTCATAATATGCACAGCAGAGGTACAGCCCCAGGAGGAAGTCAGCACAGCACAGGGATGGTGAAAGCCCCTCATAATAAGCAGCCCCAGGAGGAAGTCAGCATAGCACAGGGATGGTGGGAGCCCCTCATAATAAGCAGCCCCAGGAGGAAGTCAGCATAGCACAGGGATGGTGGGAGCCCCTCATAATAAGCAGCCCCAGGAGTAAGTCAGCATAGCACAGGGATGGTGGGAGCCCCTCATAATAAGCAGCCCCAGGGAGGAAGTCAGCACAGCACAGGGATGGTGAAAGCCCCTCATAATAAGCAGCCCCAGGAGGAGCAGGCGAAAACTGGACCAGCGGTGCATGGCAGACAATCCGCTTCTCTCTTTCTCATCTAATGAAAATTCGTATTTCGGATAGGAAATTCTTCAATGGAATTTCGTATTTTGGATAAAAACCAAACTTCCATCAGCATCGATGGTCATTATATTGAGGTTTATTTTTGCCTTTAAATTCATCGTAAAGAACGTTCATACAAATTAACGAACCTAACGACAATTCGTATTTCGTACGAAACGAAACTTCGGACACGAAATACGAAGTACGAATTAATTTTAATACGAACCGTAACAGAACAGAACGAAACAAATTTATTGACGGCGCCCGTGTCTACTATCCGATGGGGGGGGGACAGTTCTCAGCAGAGCACCAGCAGTATCCGCCTAGGCGATTACATCACTAGGCGATTTGCAAGGGCTCTTGGGATAGCGGTTCCTTGAGAATCGCCTAGTGACGAGACCTCGCGATGATTGACGCGCGTTAGAACTCAGGAGGAAGGAGCGCCGCGCGGTGACGTTACTGAGCAGGCGCGAGAATGGGAGGTGCATGCTGGGTAGCCAGCTGCACCGATTCCCGTAAATAGATAGAAGAGGGCTTCAGGTGCCCACAGTGGAGATGGACCTCACCTGCTTCTGAATCATTCCCAGCTCCCCATCATCTAAAGATATACATGATAGGCTTCCCAGGTATACACACTCAAATCAACTGTGTGCATTGCATGCAGTTGCAGCAAAGTGATGATGCGTTTAAGTGGTTAAAACAGGTGGTCAGTAGGTAACATATTGCCTCTCTATCGGCTGTCAAATGCCTCTGAAAAGCGATGTGAGCATGGATCGCTTTTCGGAGGAACAGCATTTTACATCAAATGTGCATACATACATGTAAACACACACACACACACATAATATATAAATGATATATATACACACACACTGTGGCAGAGCGAGCCTCTGTCCCTATGAAATTGGAGGTAAAAGAGACACAGACTTTGCATATCTGCGGACTGCAAGACTACAGAGTGTAGAGTTGAAATGGAGAAAACTGCTCTGTCAGGTTTTGCTAGTTCCGGATGGGATTCTGTAGTTTGGAGATCCCTGAGAGTCATGGGTGGGACGGGATCTCCAACCCTGTGTCCGGGTCTTGAGGATAGCAAGCGGGGTGTGTGCCCAGCTGCACACAGCCCATATAACGAGGGGCTGGTGGGAGTAGAGGGTGGAGGATGGTGGAGTGTGAGCAGATTGCTGCTGCTGTGTGAAGACAGACTTGTGTATGTAGAGTGGTCACCTCTGTCAGAGACTGTAGCCCGTGTAAGGGGGGGGATTCTTTGCCCAGGAACTGGTAAAGGCTGGCCAGCCTTGAGAGTCGGGAAGACTACGGAAGCCAGTGAGTCCAGGGGGGCTGGAAAGAATCGATAAGTCTGTTGGGAGCAAGCAGAGGAACTGCTGACAAGAGAGAGCCGGGTGGCTTGGTATGTTTTCATTTATGTGTGCTGAATGAAGTTAAACCCCCTGCGTGGGATTCCTGGATGGACTGTTGTTTTGTTTTCCCTTTAATAAACGTGGGCTACCAGGCCCTGAACTAGAAATGCCCGTCTGATGTGGACTCGCTGCCAAAAAAATGCATCTAACCACTTGAGCTGAACACCCCAATGTCACAAGTGGTGGAGAATGCGGGCATGTAGACGGTGGAATCCGGGTCCTTGCTCCATGGTGAGTCGCATCGGGAACTACTGCTAGCTGTGTGTGGCAGCCAGGCGAACAGCATTGCGTGTAGGTTTATTTGATGCACTGTGTTGCATGCAGGTTGTGTACCCGTGAAAGAAGAATCAAACATCATTTTTTATTTATTTATGCAAAAAAAATTGCATCTAACCACTTGAGCTAAACACCCCAATGTCACAAGTGGTGGAGAATGCGGGCATGTAGACGGTGGAATCCGGGTCCTTGCTCCATGGTGAGTTGCATCGGGAACTACTGCTAGCTGTGTGTGGCAGCCAGGTGAACAGCATTGCGCGTAGGTTTATTTTATGGACTGTGTTGCATGCAGGTTGTGTACCCGTGAAAGAAGAATCAAACGTAATTTTTTATTTATTTATTTATTTTTTAATTTTTTTTTCCCTCTGCTGAGAACTGTTACAAGCTGCTGTGTGCAAGACCGCAAAGGATGGGGCGGTCAAAGCAAAAAAAAGGAAGCAATCCTTGCTAAAGCCAGGGAGTGGCTATTGTGGCTAGAGGGTATTTCACCACATGCCCTGGCCACACCAGAGAATTGGTCTGAGTGTGACACCGCTGTGATAATTTTATCATGTCACCCCCGGTTAAAGGGGAAGTGAAAGAGGATGTTGTCCCTGGCAGCCTGAGCCCAAAGGTGCCACAGCATGAGGCAAGGAGGCCTCTGCCCTGCATGCGTTGTAGTGGGAGGGGACATGCTGTTGCCCATTGCCCCTTGTCACAGGAATGTTCATGGAATAACCAAGCTGGACGGGAGGTTGTTGAATTCTGGGACTCATCTGCTAATGATTGTGACCAGCTGTGTCCTCAGAAGTGGTATCCCATGGCAACGAGTGAGAGCCAGTCATGGAGGAGATGCCAAGACGTGGGCTCAGCGTGGCCTGAGACGATGTCTGCACCTAGCAGGGCCACTCCAGAAGGTCTAGGGATGTGTGAGACAGTGAACAAATGCTTCAAGCAGGACCGCAAAGAGTTGGGTGCAGTGCAAGGGGCTGGGATCTTGGCCTCTTGACTATATGCAACCCATGCTGCCTACAGAGGAGGTTGGAGAACTTCCTTGTAAGATTTGAAAAAGTTGCTGTAAAGAGAAAATGGCCTAGGGACCGGTGGCCAAAATTGTTGCAAACCTTATTTACGGATAGAGTTCCGGTCGATTTACCATTTGATGGATGGGAACCAAGATGACTACCGCAAGTTTTAAAGAGGAAATCCTTCTTAGAGGAGAGTTCCATCGTATCATGGGCCACCAGCAATGCTCCAGGCAGTGGCGTAACTAGAACCTTCAGGGCCCCGATGCAAGAAACCATGAAGGGCCCCCCTGAACCCCAGCCAGGGCCCTTCCCTCCGAGTCCGGCGGTGGAACTCCAGGGCATGGTCACAGGTATGACCTTTGTGAGCCCTGTAGTTCCACCACTGGTTGGGGGAAACAGACATCGGACTGAGCGGCAATGCATGGAGCAGGAGAGGGGTACTCTGAGGAGCCGGCCGAGGACACAGGTCATGCGGGGAATGCACAACTAAAGAGCAGCCAGTGCGATTAGTCGAGCATGGAGCTCTGCTAGTCACCCCCCACCTCCAGCCACACGTGTGCATGGTGCACTGGTACCCCTAGCTGCCTATGCTGCTGCCGGCCATATGTAGAGGGGGCTGCATGGGCCCCCTGCATCACAGGGCCCGGTTGTGGCTCCAGGATGGGAGGAGTGTCACCAGAAGACCTAGGTTTTGGAAATCCAGAGAAATGCAAGGTTTTGTGTCATGGCCGCTTAGGAAAAGGGGTCAGCCCAGAAAGGAGAGTACATCAGCCTGAATCCTGCATGAGGTATAGCCAACCAGATTTGGAGTGCAAGGCTGCAGTTACCCCTAGCAACTGGGATCTTGTGTTACCTACAGGGAGCGTCAGTGGGTCCAAAAAGGCTGCAGTGGTTCTCCATGGCCACATGGGGGAGCCAGCCTGTGGAGACACCACGCCTGTGAGACAACGCACTCAAGTGAAGGCTATGACATCAGCTCCAGGAACTGGTAAGACTGTTTCAGTTTATGATGCTGAACCCAGTGAAGTGGGAGTATGTCCAGTGGGGAGATCCGCAGTACAAAGGGACATAGACTTGCTGCAGTGTGCTACCCAGAGCAGTGGGGAGGCGCAGCGTAAAGCCCAACTAGACGCAGGACTAAAGACTGAAAAGGACATGGGGACTCTGCATGCGCCTGCTATGATCCAGCAGATGGCTGGGAAAAATGAGCTAGGGGTGACAAAAACAGTGCTGGTACCATGTTCCCTAGTGACAGCTGCTGCAGGGTTGCCCAGGGAAACTTCCAAGGAGCTGGCAGTGATGGAGCCGAGAATTTTCCAGGTCAGCTATGGAGCTGCCCAAGTAGGTAGGAGTGCTCCTTTACATGGAACGGGCGCTGTGAGGAGTCACTCAGAGATTGTGGTGGCTCATAGACAACCCATAAAAGCAATAGCTATGTCTCCACGTAATGAGAATATTGATGGCCATGCCGACAATAGCATTGCACGTAGGTTTATTTGATGGACTGTGTTGCATGCAGGTTGTGTACCTGTGAAAGAAGAATCAAACATCATTTTTTATTTATTTATGCAAAAAAATAAAAAAGAATCTAACCACCTGAGCTAAACAACCCAATGTCACAACACATACATACACACACATATATATATAAATGCACATATGCACGCACATATAAACTAGTGGCAGCTGGTGCTCAAAATTTTTAGGAGGGCGCAAGCAAACTGAAAAACTCTGGATAGCCGCAAACTGGAAAAAGACTTGAAATCCCATCTTTAATTAAAACAACATGGGTCACATCAAAACAAAGTAAAAAAAAAAACACAGTAAAAGAATAACAGGGTACAGGAAAATCCTGACGCGTTTCGCACCGTAATCAGTGCTTACTCATAGCTGATCGGCAGGCCAGCAGGAACACTGTCTGGATAAAGGGGGCCTTAAGAGGCAAGGAAGTCCTCCTCTTCCTGCCTCTGTTCTGCCTCAAGTGCCCTGTCCATTATTCCATGCAGCGTATGCTCCAACAGGTGGACAAGAGGTACAGTGTCACTGATGCATGCACTGTCACTTCTCACCATCCTTGTGGCCTCCCTTTAAATGGTGACAGGACAGTGAATGCCTCCCTGATCATGCCCCACTGGCATGGGGAAAAAAATCAAGCTCCCCTGACCCTGTCCTGGTGCCGTAGTCGCACAGGTACTCATTGATGGCCCTCTGCTGCGTGTGCAGCCGCTGCAGCATGGCAAACGTTGAGTTCCACCTGGTGGGCATATCACATATAAGGCGGTTCTTAGGCAGGTTCATTTGCTTTTGGAGTTCAGCCATCTGAGCACAGGCATTATATGACCGGCGGAAATGCACACAGACTTGCCTGGCCTGCCTCAGGACATCCTGTAAGCCCGAGTACCTGCCCAAGAACCGCTGCACCACCAAGTTAAGGACGTGAGCCACACAGGTTGGTGTCATTGTCCCAAATCACCATTCCTGGCTTAAGCTGGCCTGGTGTCAACCACCTCTCGGTCTGCCCCTGCAGAGCTGACAAAACATCCGCCCCAGTGTGGCTCCTGTCCCCCAAGCACACCAGCGCAAGCACGGCATGGCATCGTTTTGCCTGCGTACTTGCGTAGCCCCTGGAACGCCTACGGAGCACCGCTGCTTCCAAGGATAAAGCACAGGAAGAGGCCATGGAGGAAGAAAAAGAGGAGGAGGAGGTGGAGGAGAGAGGTGTGTCACAACCAATAGTAGCATTTTGGAGGCGTGGTGGTGGAACAACCTCCAACACTACTGCACCTTGTCCTGCATTCTTCCCAGCTGCCAGAAGAGTGACCCAATGGGCCGTGAAAGACAGGTAACGTCCCTGTCCATGCCTGCTGGACCATGAGTCAGCGGTAATATGCACCTTACCGCTGACCGCCCTGTCCAACGAGGCAAGGACATTGCCTTCCACATGCCGGTAGAGAGCCGGAATCGCCTTCCGTGAGAAAAAGTGGCGTTTGGGGACCTTCCACTGAGGAACCGCACATTGTACAAACTCACGGAAGGGGGCCGAGTCTACCAACTGAAAAGGCAGCAGTTGAAGTGCTAGCAATTTAGTCAAGCTAGCATTCAACTGCTGGGCATGTGGATGGCTGGGAGTGAACTTCTTTCAACTGTGCAACAGCTTGGGCAGGGAAATTTGCCTGGTACAATCAGATGTTGGTGTACCGCTAACAGATTGCCCGCAAGCACTTGGCTGTGACACACCTAATTCTACACCTTCATTCCTCTCAGAGCAGGTTTCAGAGAGGACTGAAGGTCTAGTGGGGTTGGAGATGCCAGCTGATGAGGAGCAAGGAGAGGTGGAGAGGTTGTTCTTTGGTGGTGGTCTTTGAGGTACGCTTGCCAACGAGCTGCATGGCAGGTGAACATATGTCTGGTCAAGCATGTGGTGCCCAAGCGGCTGATGTTTTGGCCACACGAGATACGCTTGAGACATATGTTGCAAATAGCAGCGGTGCACAGGTGGAGCTCTGCGGTGTGATTCAGTCGGTGTGCTGCCCTTAAGATGGCCCCTGGAGGGCATCCTGCCTCATTGGAGATGTGCCTCCTCCTGCTCCTGTCTCCTATCAGGCACCCACGTGGAGTCAGTGACCTCATCATCCCCTCCCCCCATCGCTGGAGCAAACCTGGCAGTATGCTGCAGCTTGTGGAACATGACTGCAAGATTGTTGTCCTTCTTCCCCTCTCACTGGGCTCACGCTACTGCCTTCCTCTAGCTGGGTATCATCATCAGAGCCTTCAAAATGCTGGGCATCCTCATGGAGCATGTACCCAACACTGTGCTCAAAGAGTTCAGGAGACTCCTCAGGAGGACAGGGTCTAGGGAAGGAGTCACTGATGCCATTGAGATAAGGGAAGAGGCCGCATTGGCAGCTGCTTTGCCAGTACCCTGAGCCTGGGCGAGAGAGGATGAGGAGGATGAAGAGGGCTTGGTCATCCACTCTACCAAGTCTTCGGCATGTTGTGGCTCAACGCGTACAGCTGCTGAAAATAAGGACAAGTGTGTCCCATGGCCACGTGCTGATGAGGATGCACCAGGTCCATGACCAGCACTGTTGTTTCTAGACACAGAGCCTGCTTGCCCTCTTTTATTTCCTCGTGACTGCCTGCCTCTCCTTGTTGGCCTTCCAGACATACTAATGGCCTGCAGGGAGATGTAGCTGCACAAAGCTGGGACGTATATACTGATTATACTGCAGCTAGCAGAATCAACTGCCTGCCTGTAGTATTATTACTATGAGAACACCAGCAATTGGGGTAGCTTTAGGCGCACACTGTGCAGGTGGCACAATACACTGACTGTAATTGCTGCAGCAGCTGCCTGCCTGTGGTATAGGACCAGCAGAACACCAGCAATTGGGGTCGCTTTAGGTGCACACTGTGCAGATGACACAGTAAACCGACTGTAATTGCTACAGCTGCCTGCGGTATAGGACCAGCAGAACAACAGCAATTGGGGTAGCTTTTCGCGTACACTGTGCAGTTGGCACAATACACTGACTGTAATTGCTGCAGCAGCTGCCTGTGGTATAGGAACAGCAGAACACCAGCAATTGAGGTAGTTTTAGGTGCACACTGTGCAGATGACACAGTAAACCGACTGTAATTGCTACATGCTGCAGCTAGCAGAATCAACTGCCTGCCTGTAGTGTTATTACTATGAGAACACCAGCAATTGTGGTAGCTTTAGGCGTACACTGTGCAGGTGGCACAATACACCGACTATAATTGCTGCAGCAGCTGCCTGCCTGTGGTATAGGACCAGCAGAACACCAGCAATTGGGGTCACTTTAGGTGCACACTGTGCAGATGACACAGTAAACCGACTGTAATTGCTACAGCTGCCTGCGGTATAGGACCAGCAGAACAACAGCAATTGGGGTAGCTTTTCGCGTACACTGTGCAGTTGGCACAATACACTGACTGTAATTGCTGCAGCAGCTGCCTGTGGTATAGGAACAGCAGAACACCAGCAATTGAGGTAGTGTTAGGTGCACACTGTGCAGATGACACAGTAAACCGACTGTAATTGCTACATGCTGCAGCTAGCAGAATCAACTGCCTGCCTGTAGTGTTATTACTATGAGAACACCAGCAATTGTGGTAGCTTTAGGCGTACACTGTGCAGGTGGCACAATACACCGACTATAATTGCTGCAGCAGCTGCCTGCCTGCGGTATAGAATCAGCAGAACACCAGCAATTGGGGTCGCTTTAGGTGCACACTGTGCAGATGACACAGTAAACCGACTGTAATTGCTACAGCTGCCTGCGGTATAGGACCAGCAGAACAACAGCAATTGGGGTCGTTTTAGGTGCACACTGTGCAGATGACACAGTAAACCGACTGTAATTGCTACAGCTGCCTGCGGTATAGGACCAGCAGAACAACAGCAATTGGGGTAGCTTTTCGCGTACACTGTGCAGTTGGCACAATACACTGACTGTAATTGCTGCAGCAGCTGCCTGTGGTATAGGAACAGCAGAACACCAGCAATTGAAGTAGTTTTAGGTGCACACTGTGCAGATGACACAGTAAACCGACTGTAATTGCTACATGCTGCAGCTAGCAGAATCAACTGCCTGCCTGTAGTGTTATTACTATGAGAACACCAGCAATTGTGGTAGCTTTAGGCGTACACTGTGCAGGTGGCACAATACACTGACTATAATTGCTGCAGCAGCTGCCTGCCTGCGGTATAGGATCAGCAGAACACCAGCAATTGGGGTCGCTTTAGGTGCACACTGTGCAGATGACACAGTAAACCGACTGTAATTGCTACAGCTGCCTGCGGTATAGGACCAGCAGAACAACAGCAATTGGGGTCGTTTTAGATGCACACTGTGCAGATGACACAGTAAACTGACTGTAATTGCTACAGCTGCCTGCGGTATAGGACCAGCAGAACAACAGCAATTGGGGTAGCTTTACGCGTACACTGTGCAGGTGGCACAATACACTGACTGTAATTGCTGCAGCAGCTGCCTGTGGTATAGGACCAGCAGAACACCAGCAATTGAGGTAGTTTTAGGTGCACACTGTGCAGATGACACAGTACACTGACTCTAATTGCTACAGCTGCCTGTGGATAGGATCAGCAGAACACCAGCAATTGGGGTCACTTTAGGTGTACACTCTGCAGGTGGCACAATACACTGACTGTAATTGCAACAGCTGCAAATGAAATGAAATCACACTGTCTCCCTGTCTATCTCTCTCCGCCGCTGCAACACACTACACAAGGCCGACTTCCAACTAGACGCAGGACTAAAGACTGAAAAGGACATGGGGACTCTGCATGCGCCTGCTATGATCCAGCAGATGGCTGGGAAAAATGAGCTAGGGGTGACAAAAACAGTGCTGGTACCATGTTCCCTAGTGACAGCTGCTGCAGGGTTGCCCAGGGAAACTTCCAAGGAGCTGGCAGTGATGGAGCCGAGAATTTTCCAGGTCAGCTATGGAGCTGCCCAAGTAGGTAAGAGTGCTCCTTTACAGAGAACGGGCGCTGTGAGGAGTCACTCAGAGATTGTGGTGGCTCATAGACAACCCATAAAAGCAGTAGCTATGTCTCCATGTAATGAGAATATTGATGGCCATGCCGACAATAGCATTGCGCGTAGGTTTATTTGATGGACAGGGAAGCCCGGAAACGCAGGCTGGACGGAGGTGCAGGGCTGGCATGACTGATGCTAGGTAGCCCCTATAGGGTTAATCCTAGTGAGAAGTTAGAGGGAGGGGTGGAGCTGCAGGAAGGGAAAAGGAGAGGGCGGAGTGTTATAAAAGCAAGGGGAGGAGTCACGGCAGGAAGCGTGGGGTCACAAGGGAGAAGTTGGCCAGCAGTGAGGACGCACAGCACGAGCTCCGGCGGCACGGCGGTATCGCGGGCGGGACGGGTGGGTTTTGGCACACGAGGGGGGCTTTTGCTGGACAGTAATCACCATGGGGGATGTAGCGGAGCTTTTTGAGCGGCTCCGGGCGGCAGCGGGAACACGTGGGGCGGACTGGTTGCAGGAACAGGTGGCGGCCATAACACGTGCAGCGGCGGGGGGGCCAGCAGAGGGGGGGGATGGCACACCACGCGCTCGGCGGTCCAGGCCACCGGAGCGCTTCTCACCTGGCCCCTCCACCAGAGTCCAGCGCCCTACCAGGAGCCCGATAGCGGACCCGCCGGCCCCCCCCGCGAAACGGTCTTCAGCGGGGGCTCGGGGGGGGTCCGGGCGGAATCCTATTCGTGGGCGGGACTCGGGGAGCGGGGGCTTGGAGTCAGCAGTCACCCCCTCCCCACCGGCGCGGTCAGGGGATGGACGGAGCACGGTCCCCCTTGCGGCCGCGGTGCAGCCGCCGCGGGGGGAGGCCCGGCGGGGGAGATCCAGCGACACACCTGCGCGTCCGCTACCAGACGCGGCGGGCAGGTCGGAGCGGAGCGGAAGTGGAGCCCGGAGGGTGGACGGGGACAGGCCTACGGGGCCCGCACGGGGACGCAGTGCGGGCGCCTTGCTCGGCAGGAGGGTCGGTCGGGCCTGCTGCGACGACAGAGCATCGACTAGCACAGCTGCTACACCCCCGGGCTGCTCCACGGCCGGAGGGTCTGCTACGCCTATGCCGTCCGAGGCAGATGCGCGGTCCGAAGGGGAGCTGTCGGGTTCCGAAGAGGACGTCCTGGGTCGAGTGGCAGCGGCTGGAGTTTCCGGAGGGACGGCTGATGGGAGGGGACCCACGCAGCCAGGTAAGGGGCTTCAGTTTCCTTCTTACAATTTACCTGATGCTTTGGGGTGTCTGTCGGGGGGAGGTGGGGGGGGCGCGGCATGGGGCCGCGCGGGGGGGGTGCCGCGGGAGGCGGGCGGTTTGCCCGCCTCAGGCGGGACCCAGGGATCATTGCAGGCGCTGTTGGGGGGTTTACAGGATCTGCTGCAGAGGTTTGCTGCCGGGGCGTCCGCAGGCCCCCCGCAGGTTGCACCTTGGATGGGTGGTCCGGGGGCTGGGTTGGGCTTGAGTACCCTTCCGGGGGACGGGGCATCCCGTGGGGGTGAGGTAGTACTGGGGCCCGGGGCTGGGGTGTCAGCGTCGCTGGAGGCGGGCTCCCCCTCTGGGGTGCAGGCGCCGGTGTCCGGGAGTGTGGAGGTAAGTTCGCGGCAGGAGGCGGCGGTGGCTGGTGCATCCTCGGTAAGTACGGGGGACGACCTGACGGCAAAGGAGGCCGCGGCTCGGGTGGATGTGGTGCGGCTGGCGGACGCGGCTAGGTGTGAGGTTTATGTCTGTTACGAAGGGCCGTTGGGGGCGCATCTCAAGCAGGAGGTGCGGGAGAAGATCAAAAAGGGTGAGTATGTGGAGATCTTTTCGTTGCTTCCCTTGGAAAAATTCAATTTAGATAGGGTAAAGCCGGATAGCTCCAAAAAAGATGATGAGGAGAAGAGGCGGTACCGGCTGATACCGCGGACTTTCCCCAATTGGCTGCAGGCGTTTGCCATTCTAGCCAGCGTGATTGGCGAAACGGCGCCGGAGCATTGCTCGGCCCTGTTTTGTTACATGGACGCTATCGGGGAGGCGTATAGGGTGTATGGGGGTACGGCTTGGCTGCGTTACGACGAGCAGTTTAGGCAACGGCGGGCGGTGCGGCCTGATATTCGGTGGGACCACAAGGATATTAGCCTTTGGATGCGGTTGATGGCGTCTGCGCGGACGCCGTCGCAGTTTTTTCAGGGGGGGGCCGGGGGAACCCCCGCCTCGGGACTTCCGGCCGGGAAAAAAATGGGCGTCTGCTGGCAGTTTAACGAGGGGGCCTGCAAGTTCGGGGGGTCCTGTCGATTTAAACATGAGTGTTCCGGGTGCGGTGGCTCGCACTCCCTCTCCCGTTGTTTTAAAAAGGGCAAGCGCGCCGGGGAACCTGCGTTCAAGGGGAGCAACCCCGGTGAGGGTGGAAAGGATGCGTCCTTTTCTAAATAGGTACCCGGACAAAAGGGCTGCGCGGGTGCTGGGGGAGGGGTTTGCGGTGGGGTTTCGGATTCCGTGTTCGTTAGAAGTTGTTCCGCCGTTGGCTAGGAACTTGAGGTCCGCCCTGCAGCATCCGGGGGTGGTTAGCGAAAAATTGGCTAAGGAGGTTGCCTTGGGTAGGATGAGTGGCCCGTTCGTGGAACAGCCGTTGCCGGTTTTGGTGGTGTCGCCGTTGGGGGTGGTGCCTAAGAAGGAGCCTAACAAGTTCCGGCTTATCCATCATCTGTCCTTCCCAAAGGGGGGTTCCGTGAACGATGCCATCGATCCCGAGGCCTGCACGGTGTCTTACACGTCGTTTGACGCGGCGGTGGGCTGGGTGCGGCGTTACGGTAAGGGGGCCCTTATGGCGAAGTCTGACATCGAAGCGGCTTTTAGGCTGTTGCCGGTGCACCCGGAGAGCTTTTGGCTCTTGGGGTGTTCTTGGCAGGACCGTTTTTACGTGGATCAGTGCTTGCCCATGGGCTGTTCCGTCTCCTGTGCCTTGTTTGAACTGTTTAGTTCATTCTTGGAATGGGTGGTGCGCGACGTGTCGGGCTGGGCGTCGGTGATTCACTACCTGGACGACTTTCTCGTCGTGGGCCCCCCGTCCTCCAATGTGTGTGCGATCCTGTTGGCCACGTTGCAGCACATTGCGGATCGTTTTGGGGTGCCGTTAGCGGCCGACAAAACAGAGGGGCCGGCCACGGTCTTGAGTTTTTTGGGCATTGAAATAGACACCGAGGTGATGGAGTGCCGCTTACCGGAGGACAAAGTCGAGGGACTGAAGCAGGAGCTGAGGGAGTTGGTCGGCGTGCGGAAAGTACAGCTGCGGAAGTTGCAGTCGGTCCTGGGTAAGTTGAATTTTGCTTGCCGGATCATTCCGATGGGGCGGATATTTTGCCGACGGCTGTCGGGGGCTACGGCGGGTGTTCTGGTTCCGACCCACTTCATTCGTTTGACAAGGGACCTTAGGGAGGATTTGAGGATTTGGCAGACTTTTTTGGAGGGCTTCAACGGACGGTCGGTGTGGATGAAGGGACCGGTGAGTAATTTTGACGTGGAGTTAGTGACGGATGCGGCAGGGTCAGCGGGCTATGGGGCCTTTTTCCAGGGGCAATGGAGCGCAGAGGCGTGGCCCCGGTCGTGGGTGGAGGCGGGGTATGCGAAGAACCTGGTGCTGCTGGAATTGTTTCCGGTGGTGCTGGCTATGGAACTGTGGGGGGAGTCGTGCCGGGATCTGAAGATCAGGTTGCACTGTGACAACATGGGCGTGGTGCAGGTGATCAATCGGATGTCGGCGTCTTCACAGCCGGTGATCCGGCTGCTGCGCCACCTGGTGCTGAGGTGTTTGCAAGCGAACATATTTTTGTATGCAGTTCACGTACCGGGGGTGGAAAATAACGTGGCTGATGCCTTGTCTCGATTCCAGTGGGAGCGGTTTCGGGCGTTGGCTCCGGAGGCAGCGAGCGAGGGGATCCCCTGCCCGGGGTGGCTCTGGGAGGTTGCGTTGGAATCGCCACGGACTGGATCAGGAGGTCGGTGAGCGGTGCGACATGGGCGGCATACAGTAAGGTGTGGAAGGAATGGTTGGACTTTACACGGCTAGCGGACGCTGAGCTGGGTGGGGGTGGCGATCAGGGGCTGTGGGTTTTGTGCTTTGTAGCTAAGATCATGGAACGCTTGGGGTCGGTGTCATTGCTTGAGCGTAAGCTTGCGGCGCTGGCCTTTTGGTTTAAACTGCGGGGGGAGATTGATCACACAAAAAGTTTTTGGGTCAAGCAGGCGGTTAAGGGGTACAAGAAGGGCAATCCGCGAAGGGATATGAGGAGGCCGGTGACCTTCCAGGTCTTGCAGGTTCTCTGCGAGCGGTTGGGGGAACAGTGCACTTCGGATTATGAGGTGCGGTTGTTCCGAGCGGCTTTTTCGTTGGCGTTTTTGGGGCTTTTCGGGTGGGGGAGCTGGTCAGTCCGGCAAAGACGGTTGGGGGGGGTCTGTTGGGTCAAGATGTGACCCTGGGAGCTGATAGGGTGCGTTTGCGGCTGCGTAGGTCTAAGACGGATCAGACAGGGAATGGGGTGGACATATGGTTGTTTGCACTGCCGGGGTCGGGAGTATGCCCGGTGAGGGTGGTTTCGGAGTTCCTGGGGGTTCGGCCGCAAGGGGTGGGCCCGTTGCTGGTGCATCAAGATGGCACCTTTTTATCTCGCTTTCAGTTTGTGGCTGTGTTTAGGAGGTGTCTGCGGGCCGGGGGTTGGGATTGCTCTCAATTTGCCTCCCACTCCTTCCGCATTGGGGCAGCCACTGAGGCGGCCAGGTGCGGGTTGGAAGAGGCTGTGGTCAAGAGGATTGGGCGCTGGGAATCACGGAGGTTTCGGTCGTACGTGCGGCCACACCTGATGTGAACGGAGTTCGGGGTTTGGTTCATGTGGTACAGGTGGTGGGGGGGGGGCTGTATGTGTTAAGGGGTCGTGGTCGGGTTTTGCATAGTTGCTTTAGTATTTTGTTTTTTCCTTTCAGATGGAGGTCGCGAACGCCTCGTCTGGATTTTGGGGCACTCCTATGTTTTTTGGGGTGCCAGGAGAGCAGATGTCAGGCCGGAAGGAAGGCAGCTGGGGATTTCCCGGGGGGAGGCAAGCATACGGTGGTTGGGGATCCCCGGGCTTAAATGGGAAAGGGTGGTGCCGGAGTTTCATAGGTACGCCAGACTGGATAGGCCCCCGGATGTGTTGGTGTTGCATGTGGGGGGGAACGACTTGGGGGTCCGGTCCACCAGGGACATCGTTTCGGATGTAAAGAGGGATTTTCTCATGCTCCGGAGGGATTTTCCGAGTATGGTGGTGATCTGGTCGGACATTGTTGCGCGGACCGCATGGCGTATGGCTCGCTCGGTGGTTCGACTCAACAAGGCTAGGATTAAAGTTAATAAGGCCCTGGGGAGGTTTGTGTCCCGGAATGGGGGATTGGTGATACGGCACACGGAGTTGGAGGTGAATGTGGGCATGTACCTCAGGGGGGATGGAGTACACCTCACGGCAGTAGGAACTGACCTTTGGACCCTGGGGGTGCAGGGGGGGATTGAGAGGGCTCTGCGGGTGTGGAGGGGCCCTTAAGGCTAAGGGGGTCAGCCTTGCGGGCGGTGGCGGTGTCTTTGGTCTTTGACGGGGTAAAGGAAATTAGGTGATGGAACGGTGTGGGGGGCTCATAGGTGGTATGTCCCCCTTTTTTGGTGTATCCCAGTGGAAGGGTAGGCTGGGATACGGGTTTGGTGACACTGCGGGAAGGTGGGGGTTGTCTCCGGGCTGTTAAACGGCCGGAGGCCTTGTATGGTACAAAAATTTGGTCCCGCAGTGGGTGTGGAAAAGGGTAACGTTAAAATGGAACCGAGGTACCGTCAAAGACCAAACGACTGGGAGTTGTAATTGCTGCTGCAAGATATATATATATATATAAGTATGTTCTATTTAACATTAAAGTTATTTATTTTATTTTGGTTAAAGGTTTTGGTTAAAATAAAAGGCTGCTATGGCCAATTTATACTCCAAACTCCGGTGTGGTCTATTTATTGGGAATGGGGGAGGAAAAATGGAACGGTACAGGTATGAGTAGTAAAAGGTAATATTTACGGAAGGGGTAATTACCGAATGCATAGGTCAAGGGAAGCCCGGAAACGCAGGCTGGACGGAGGTGCAGGGCTGGCATGACTGATGCTAGGTAGCCCCTATAGGGTTAATCCTAGTGAGAAGTTAGAGGGAGGGGTGGAGCTGCAGGAAGGGAAAAGGAGAGGGCGGAGTGTTATAAAAGCAAGGGGAGGAGTCACGGCAGGAAGCGTGGGGTCACAAGGGAGAAGTTGCCCGCCCACCCGCCCTTTAGGTTAAGATGCTATGTTTGTTTTCAGGTGGTTGTCGGTTGTCTCATTTTTCTTGCAGGTTCGGTTGTGGAGGTCGTCATAGCAGTGGAAGGCGGTGTCTTTGGTCTTTGACGGGGTAAAGGAAATTAGGTGATGGAACGGTGTGGGGGGCTCATAGGTGGTATGTCCCCCTTTTTTGGTGTATCCCAGTGGAAGGGTAGGCTGGGATACGGGTTTGGTGACACTGCGGGAAGGTGGGGGTTGTCTCCGGGCTGTTAAACGGCCGGAGGCCTTGTATGGTACAAAAATTTGGTCCCGCAGTGGGTGTGGAAAAGGGTAACGTTAAAATGGAACCGAGGTACCGTCAAAGACCAAACGACTGGGAGTTGTAATTGCTGCTGCAAGATATATATATATATATAAGTATGTTCTATTTAACATTAAAGTTATTTATTTTATTTTGGTTAAAGGTTTTGGTTAAAATAAAAGGCTGCTATGGCCAATTTATACTCCAAACTCCGGTGTGGTCTATTTATTGGGAATGGGGGAGGAAAAATGGAACGGTACAGGTATGAGTAGTAAAAGGTAATATTTACGGAAGGGGTAATTACCGAATGCATAGGTCATGTGTTGCATGCAGGTTGTGTACCCGTGAAAGAAGAATCAAACATCATTTTTTATTTATTTATGCAAAAAAAAAAAAAGAATCTAACCACCTGAGCTAAACACCCCAATGTCACAACACATACATACACACACATATATATAAATGCACATATGCACGCACATATAAACTAGTGGCAGCTGGTGCTCAAAATTTTTAGGAGGGCGCAAGCAAAGTGAAAAACTCTGGATAGCCGCAAACTGGAAAAAGACTTGAAATCCCATCTTTAATTAAAACAACATGGGTCACATCAAAACAAAGTAAAAAAAAAAAACACAGTAAAAGAATAACAGGGTACAGGGAAATCCTGACGCGTTTCGCACCGTAATCAGTGCTTACTCATAGCTGATCGGCAGGCCAGCAGGAACACTGTCTGGATAAAGGGGGCCTTAAGAGGCAAGGAAGTCCTCCTCTTCCTGCCTCTGTTCTGCCTCAAGTGCCCTGTCCATTATTCCATGCAGCGTATGCTCCAAGAGGTGGACAAGAGGGACAGTGTCACTGATGCATGCACTGTCACTTCTCACCATCCTCGTGGCCTCCCTTTAAATGGTGACAGGACAGTGAATGCCTCCCTGATCATGCCCCACTGGCATGGGGAAAAAAATCAAGCTCCCCTGACCCTGTCCTGGTGCCGTAGTCGCACAGGTACTCATTGATGGCCCTCTGCTGCGTGTGCAGCCGCTGCAGCATGGCCAACGTTGAGTTCCACCTGGTGGGCATGTCAAATCTAAGGCGGTTCTTGGGCAGGTTCATTTGCTTTTGGAGTTCAGCCATCTGAGCACAGGCATTATATGACCGGCGGAAATGCACACAGACTTGCCTGGCCTGCCTCAGGACATCCTGTAAGCCCGAGTACCTGCCCAAGAACCGCTGCACCACCAAGTTAAGGACGTGAGCCACACAGGTTGGTGTCATTGTCCCAAACCACCATTCCTGGTATAGGACCAGCAGAACACCAGCAATTGAGGTAGTTTTAGGTGCACACTGTGCAGATGACACAGTACACTGACTCTAATTGCTACAGCTGCCTGTGGATACCAGCAATTGGGGTCACTTTAGGTGTACACTCTGCAGGTGGCACAATACACTGACTGTAATTACAACAGCTGCAAATGAAATGAAATCACACTGTCTCCCTGTCTATCTCTCTCCGCCGCTGCAACACACTACACAAGGCCGACTTCCAGGTAGCCTTATATAGTGTGGGGCGTGTACTAAACCCCCTGAGCCATAATTGGCCAAAGCCACCGTGGCTTTGGCCAATTGCGGCTCTTCCATTTTTTTGGTCGTGTACTAAACCCCCTGAGCCATAATTGGCCAAAGCCACCCTGGCTTTGGCCAATTACAGCTTGCTGTACAGATGGCGCTGTGATTGGCCAAGCATGCGGGTCATAGTGCATGCTTGGCCAATCATCAGCCAGCAATGCACTGCGATGCCGCAGTGAATTATTGGCCGCGACGCGCCACTCGAATTTGGCGCGAATGGCCCATAATGTTCTGAATTCGCCAAACGGACGAACAGACGATGTGCGACTCGAACGCGAAGCTCATCCCTAGTACTGAATAAAATTTGGTTTTAGGCTGGATTCACACTGATGGCATTTTTAGTGCTTTTGTGCATTTTGTAGTCCATATAACATGGTTTCCTATGGAAGGCGTTCTGTAGTGCAAATCTGCAAAATGCAATAAAAAAAAAGCACTAAAAATGCCATCGATGTGAATCCGGCCTTAACCACTTGCTTACTGGGCACTTAAACCCCCCTCCTGCCAAGACCAATTTTCAGCTTTCAGCGCTGATGCACTTTGAATGACAATTGCGCGGGCATACAACACTGTACCCAAATGACATTTTTATCATTTTTTTCCCACAAATAGAGCTTTCTTTTGGTGGTATTTAGTTACAGCTCGGAGTTTTATTTTTTGCTAAACAAACAAAAAAAGATGCAAAAAAATAAAAAAATAAAATCATGTTTTAATAGTTTGTTATAAAATTTTGCAAACGGGTCATTTTTCTCCTTCATTGAAGTGCTCTGATTAGGCGGCACTGATGGCTGCATTGGTGGGCACTGATGGGCTGCATTGGTGGGCACTGATAGGCTGCATTGGTGGGCACTGATAGGCTGCACTGGTGGGCACTGATAGGCATAGTTAAGGCGGCACTAATAGGCACAGATAAGGCGGCACCGATGGGCACAGATAAGGCGGCACTGATGGGCAAAGATGGGCACAGATAAGATGGCATGGATGGGTGGCACGGATAAGTGGCACGGATAAGTGGCACGGATGGGTGGCACGGATGGGCACTGATAGATGGGACTGATGGGCACTGATAGGTGGCACTGATAGGTGGCTCTGATAGGTGGCACTGCTGGGCACTGATGGGCGGCACTGCTGGGCACTGATGGGCGTCACTGCTGGGCACTGATGGGCGGCACTGGGGTGCAGCACCTTTGAGGCACATTGTGGGCACATTGTGGGCACTGCTGGATGGCACTGTGGGTGGCACTGTGGGTGGCACTGTGGGCACTATGGGCACTGCTGGGTGGCACTGCTGGGGGGCACTTACTTTTATTCAGGATGGCACTGCGGTGGGCAGGTGGGCACTGGCAGGGGGCAGGTGGTCAGCTGTATTGCTGGCCGTGATCGGGACTGATGTCCCGATCACGGCCGCCGGTGATCGGCTTTTTTTTTCTCTTCTCTCCTTTTTTTTTCTTTCTCTTCTCTCCTTTTTTTTTCTCTCCTCGCGCTGTCAGCGCGAGGAGGAATAATAGCCGATTACCGGCTCCGTTCTATCACATGATCAGCTGTCATTGGATCGGTGATCAGGCGAGTCTCACGGACTCGCCGATCATAGAGCGCGCCGCGCGCGCCCCTCAGGGCGCGCGCAGGCTGCTCGTACCCGGGACCACGTCAATAGACGTAGTCCCGGAAAAGTAGATCCGTGCTAATGCCGTCATTTGGCAATAGCGCGGATCCCAAGTGGTTAAAGGAGAATATTCCTTACGCCTATCATGCTCTATATCCCAACCCATCCACCAGGATAAGATTGCCAGGCTGTAACTCTGCCAGGGGCGCACAGCAGGATACCAAGGGCTATTCAACAAATAACGACACCTATAAATGAAGCATGTATGCAGGTGAGATGATCCTATTCCTCACACCACCAAATATTGCTTTACCCTTTCACACACCCTTAATAATTAATCTTTATCGGGATTGACAGTGAATGTTTCCGAATCCATTGATATGCCAATAAATATTCCCCCATCCCATTTCAATCCCTCCTGGTCATCAGAATCGCACTCCCATATTTAGGTATCTTCCTCCCGCCTAATATCAAAGACCTCTCATCAAAACACGACATTCCCTTAATACAAAAAAATAAGACCGCCATTAAAAATGTGGAAATCCTTCAATATATCGTTTTAGGCAGAATCACAGCAGTTATAATGATTATTCGGCACTCCCAATTAGACTAAACAAAATAATAATCACTCAATTCCAAACAGAAATCAATAAATTCATATGGCTGGGGGGGGGGGGGGACAACACAATTACCGTTACAGTTCAATACTAAAGGTACAGGAGGGCCCCCGGCTCGTAGAGCTTACAATCTAAAGGGAGGGGGTGGTGGTTCAAAAGGTAATAGCTGCAGAGAATGATTTGATGGGGGTGGCTTGGGGACAGTTGTTAGGTGGGGGTGGGATCGGCTTCCCTGAATAAATGAGTTTTCAGGGATCTCCTAAAGGTGGACAGGGTAGGGGTTGATTGGACATACCGGGGCAGGGAGTTCCAGAGGATGGGAGAGGCTCTGGAGAAGTCCTGAAGGTGGACAGGGTAGGGGCTGATCGGACATACTGGGGCAGGGAGTTCCAGAGGTTGGGAGAGGCCCTGGAGAAGTCCTGATGGTGGACAGGGTAGGGGCTGATCGGACATACCGGGGCAGGGAGTTCCAGAGGATGGGAGAGGCCCTGGAGAAGTCCTGAAGGCGGACAGGGTAGGGGTTGATCGGACATACCGGGGCAGGGAGTTCCAGAGGATGGGAGAGGCCCCAGAGAAGTCCTGAAGGTAGACAGGCTAGGGGCTGATTGGACATACCGGGGCAGGGAGTTCCAGAGCATGGGAGAGGCTCTGGAGAAGTCCTGAAGGTGGACAGGGTAGGGGCTGATCGGACATACCGGGGCAGGGAGTTTCAGAGGATGGGAGAGGCCCTGGAGAAGTCCTGAAGGTGGACAGGGTAGGGGATGATCGGACATACTGGGGCAGGGAGTTCCAGAGGATGGGAGAGGCTCTGGAGAAGTCCTGAAGGCGGACAGGGTAGGGGCTGATCTGACATACTAGGGCAGGGAGTTCCAGAGGATGGGAGAGGCCCTGGAGAAGTCCTGAAGGTGGACAGGGTAGGGGCTGATTGGACATACCAGGGCAGGGAGTTTCAGAAGATGGGAGAGGCTCTGGAGAAGTCCTGATGGTGGACAGGGTAGGGGCTGATCGAACATACCAGGGCAGAGAGTTCCAGACGATGGGAGAGGCCCTGGAGAAGTCCTGAAGGTGGACAAGGTAGGGGCTGATCGGACATACCGCGGCAGGGAGTTCCAGAGGATGGGAGAGGCTCTGGAGAAGTCCTGAAGGTGAACAGGGTAGGGGCTGACTGGACATACCGGGGCAGGGAGTTCCAGAGGATAGGAGAGGCTCTGGAGAAGTCCTGAAGGTGGACAGGGTACGGGCTGATCGGACATACTGGGGCAGGGAGTTCCAGAGGATGGGAGAGGCCCTGGAGAAGTCCTGAAGGTGGACAAGGTAGGGGCTGATTGGACATACCGGGGCAGGGAGTTCCAGAGGATGGGAGAGGCTCTGGAGAAGTCCTGAAGGTGGACAGGGTAGGGGCTGATTGGACATACCGGGGCAGGGAGTTTCAGAAGATGGGAGAGGCTCTGGAGAAGTCCTGATGGTGGACAGGGTAAGGGCTGATCGAACATACCAGGGCAGAGAGTTCCAGACGATGGGAGAGGCCCTGGAGAAGTCCTGAAGGTGGAAAAGGTAGGGGCTGATCGAACATACCAGGGCAGAGAGTTCCAGACGATGGGAGAGGCCCCGGAGAAGTCCTGAAGGTGGACAAGGTAGGGGCTGATCGGACATACCGCGGCAGGGAGTTGCAGAGGATAGGAGAGGCTCTGGAGAAGTCCTGAAGGTGGACAGGGTACGGGCTGATCGGACATACTGGGGCAGGGAGTTCCAGAGGATGGGAGAGGCCCTGGAGAAGTCCTGAAGGTGGACAAGGTAGGGGCTGATTGGACATACCGGGGCAGGGAGTTCCAGAGGATGGGAGAGGCTCTGGAGAAGTCCTGAAGGTGGACAGGTTAGGGGCTGATCGGACATACCAGGGCTGAGAGTTCCAGAGGATGGGAAAGGCCCTGGAGAAGTCCTGAAGGTGGACAGGGTAGGGGCTGATTGGACATACCGGGGCAGGGAGTTCCAGAGCATGGGAGAGGCTCTGGAGAAGTCTTGAAGGAGAGCATGAGAGGAGGTAACAAGGGAGCTAGAGAGCAGGAGGTCCTCGGAGGAGCGGAGGGGAGGATTTGGGTGATATCTGCAGATGAGGTTGGTGATGTAGATGGGGGACGATGCTGTGAATGGCCTTGTATGTTATGGTTAGCATTATGAATTTTACACGGTGGGGTAAGATGAGACCAGATGGTCTCAAATGGCACATTGGCATATTCTCAATCCCAAGATACCTTGGCTTAGGATCGAGAGAGATTCCGTCCAACCATATTTCACCTCAGGCATATTATAAGGAAACAAAAATGTCAAACTGCACCATTGACACCCGTAATCAAATAGTTTCACAATCATAAAAACTATGAAAATTATACAATAAAAAAATTCAACCTTTTTATCTAAATCTCCCCCCCACATGCCTCCTTCATAGGCGACCCAACATTCTCCCAAAATACTAACCTAACCGTTTAGGGCAACTTGGCTTTGTTGTTCCAGCACCCTAAAAGGTGGCCATTGGTCCTGGATTATTCCGTCTGGCAGTGCTTTCGCCCCTGTTTATTGAACCGTTTTGGTTATCACTCCTGATTTACCTATATCGGCAGATTTGGCTGTCCCCAGTCATCTGCATGTGAACCACGGAGATGTATCCCCCCTTTTTTTGGGAGTTTATTACATCCACATCATCTGGATATTTACGTACGAGGTTCATTCTCCTGCAAGACAGTGAGATCCGTTCTCTTCTTTGCCATCTCTGAATTACCTTGATTGGGTCCTCCTGAAGAAGACTAAAGGTGAAACGCGTCAACGCACAAGGGCTCACTGTATACTCACATGATATTTAACCTTTGAATGCTCTATTCGTGTTTTGTATTTTCATAATAAACATTGTTATTTTCTACCCCTTTGCTATTTGTTTCGTATGCCATTTTTTTTTTTTTTTAAAGTCTGACCTGGAGATACTTAGTAAGTATCCCCCCTTTTTTTGGGAGTTTATTACATCCACATCATCTGTATATTTACGTACGAGATTCATTATCCTGCAAGACAGTGAGATCCGTTCTCTTCTTTGCCATCTCTGAATTACCTTGATTGGGTCCTCCTGAAGAAGACTAACGGTGAAACGCGTCAACGCACAAGGGCTCACTGTATACTCTGCATCATATACATGATATTTAACCTTTGAATGCTCTATTCATGTTTTGTATTTTCATAATAAACATTGTTATTTTCTACACCTTGCTATTGGTTTCGTATGCCCTTTTTTTTTTTTTTTAAGTCTGACCTGGAGATACTTAGTAAGTATCCCCCCTTTTTTGGGAGTTTATTACATCCACATCATCTGTATATTTACGTACGAGATTCATTATCCTGCAAGACAGTGAGATCCGTTCTCTTCTTTGCCATCTCTGAATTACCTTGATTGGGTCCTCCTGAAGAAGACTAACGGTGAAACGCGTCAACGCACAAGGGCTCACTGTATACTCTGCATCATATACATGATATTTAACCTTTGAATGCTCTATTCATGTTTTGTATTTTCATAATAAACATTGTTATTTTCTACACCTTGCTATTGGTTTCGTATGCCCTTTTTTTTTTTTTAAGTCTGACCTGGAGATACTTAGTAAGTATCCCCCCTTTTTTTGGGAGTTTATTACATCCACATCATCTGGATATTTACGTACGAGGTTCATTATCCTGCAAGGCAGTGAGATCCATTCTCTTCTTTGCTATCTCTGAATTACCTTGATTGGGTCCTCCTGAAGAAGACTAAAGGTGAAACGCGTCAACGCACAAGGGCTCACTGTATACTCACATGATATTTAACCTTTGAATGCTCTATTCGTGTTTTGTATTTTCATAATAAACATTGTTATTTTCTACACCTTGCTATTGGTTTCGTATGCCCTTTTTTTTTTTTAAAGTCTGACCTGGAGATACTTAGTAAGTATCCCCCCTTTTTTGGGGAGTTTATTACATCCACATCATCTGGATATTTACGTATGAGGTTCATTCTCCTGCAAGACAGTGAGATCCGTTCTCTTCTTTGCCATGTCTGAATTACCTTGATTGGGTCCTCCTGAAGAAGACTAACGGTGAAACGAGTCAACGCACAAGGGCTCACTGTACACTCACATGATATTTAACCTTTGAATGCTCTATTCATGTTTTGTATTTTTATAATAAACATTGTTATTTTCTACACCTTGCTATTGGTTTCGTATGCCCTTTTTTTTTAAAGTCTGACCTGGAGATACTTAGTAAGTATCCCCCCTTTTTTTGGGAGTTTATTACATCCACATCATCTGGATATTTACGTACGAGGTTCATTATCCTGCAAGGCAGTGAGATCCGCTCTCTTCTTTGCTATCTCTGAATTACCTTGATTGGGTCCTCCTGAAGAAGACTAAAGGTGAAACGCGTCAACGCACAAGGGCTCACTGTACACTCACATGATATTTAACCTTTGAATGCTCTATTCGTGTTTTGTATTTTCATAACAAACATTGTTATTTTCTACACCTTTGCTATTTGTTTCGTATGCCCTTTTTTTTTTTAAAGTCTGACCTGGAGATACTTAGTAAGTATCCCTTCCTTTTTTTGTTCCCCTTAACCGACGGATGTGGCAATGTGAGCGCTTTCTTTCCTATTTGAATTCTCTGGAGCTATCAGAGGGGGTTTTACTGGGGGGTCTAGTCTGGAAGATTCACTGAGGCTGGAGGGCGTCATCCAGGTATCCGGGGTCACTGTGTGTGGAGACCCGAGTGCCGGATCTGGGTGGCTGTTGCTGCTGCTAACAACCCTGGGGGACTAATACCCCCTGGGGCACTAATACCCCCATGGGGCACTAATACTAAAGCTGGCCTGTGGAACATTGCTTACGGTGCCCCAGTGCTGCCCATTCCCTGCTACAGGGGCCGTTCTAAGAAGAAGAAGTCACACGGAAAAGAGTGTCTTCTCTTCTACTGTCTGGTGTTCTGGAGTATATTCCACGGCACCACTGAGCTCCCATCCCGGTTAATGGGCAATAAAGTTTGAAAAAAAAAGCAACTGCTAGACCAGGGGTCCTCAAACTACGGCCCTCCAGTTGTTCAGGAACTACAATTCCCATCATGCCTTGTCATGTCTGTGAATGTCACACACTCAGGAAGTTCCAGATGAGAGGTGAGTCGGGAGTAGGGTTGCCGCCTGTCCAGGATTCATCCGGACAGTTCGGGTTTGGAATCATGCGTCCGGGTTACAGACTGCCTGAAACCCGGACACATTATTTAAACTGGACTATGGCTTCCCAGCAGGGTTGCTGCATGCAGTTGTCTAAGCTGAGAGTGTCTGTTACACTCTTTAACACTGCCCAAAGCCAGCACTAACAATCCCCCCCCCCCAAACACACACACAGGAGAGGAAAGAGGGCGCGATCTGCGCCCCCCCCACCCCTACCCCTCTGTGTCTGCCCCACACTCCAATCCCTGGTGCTGAGCCCCAGAATAGGAAAGTAAGTCGGACCGGAAATTTGAAGTCCAGCAGCCTCAGATACATCTGAATGAGAGGTGGTGAGTGAGCTCACCATCCATCCCTGTCTGTGACTGAAGCCTCCCCCCCTTCTCTCTCCTGCCTCTGAGTAATTACACTAAGGCAAATCAGGGTTCTCAGAGCACCCCTTACATCAGATTTCCCCTTTACACCAGAGGCCACAGTGTTTTCCCCTTCACATCAGAATCTTCTCCGTACATCAGAGTTCTCAGGGTCCCCCCTTAAATCAGGGTTCCTAGAGCATCCCTTATGTTAGAGTTCTCCCTTACATCAGAGTCTGCAGAGTCCCCCCTTACAGTGAAAGGGAACTCTGCGAGTTCAGATGTAAAAGGGGAACTCTGTGGGCTCTGATGTAATGGGGGGACTCTGTGGACTCTGATGTAACGGGGGACTCTGTGGACTCTGATGTAACGGGGGACTCTGTGGACTCTGATGTAATGGGGGACTCTGTGGACTCTGATGTAACGGGGGACTCAGTGGGCTCTGATGTAACGGGGGACTCTGTGGACTCTGATGTAACGGGGGACTCTGTGGACTCTGATGTAACGGGGGACTCTGTGGACTCTGATGTAACGGGGGAACTCTGTGGACTCTGATGTAATGGGGGACTCTGTGCACTCTGATGTAAAGGGGGACTCTGTGGACTCTGATGTAAAGGGGGATTCTTGTTCTTAACTTCTTATGATTAGAAATGTTATTTAATGGTAAAATATATATATATCTTATACTATAAAAAAAATCGCCGTGTGCCGCTAAAGTGTTCGGGTTTGACTTGAAGAAAAGGTGGCGACCCCTAGGGGGGAGGAAGTAGAGAGAAGACGTTGCTGGAAGTGGCAGCAGATGAGAAAAAACGAATTCCAATAAGGGAGACATCTAGTGGCCAAAGAAGGATTGTGGAATGGCAGTGTAAAGGCTTGTTGATGTCGGGTGTTCGGTGAGTGCATCCCCAAAGGGGATCGTCCGTGTCCCACAATTTTAAAAAAAAAGTGTGCATGCGCTGCTATATATATATATATATATATGAAAAAGTGGACTTTTTTTAAGTTGCAATTTTTTTATGTATTTTTATATTATTTTTTTCCATTGTACTAAACAACAGAGATTGCTAAAAGAACATCTAATCACAGCAGGACTCCTATCCTCCATAATATACAGACTATACCGCCATTTTCACTTTATAAAAAATAGATAGTAAACATTTAATACATAATCTTCAGAAATATGATTATTCTACTCGCGGTATTAGGTGTACTGCTTGAGAAGGAGAAAGCTCTACATGTTTTCGCGCGTTTTAACACGCTTCTCCTGGAGCGAGAGATTTGTGTGACTAGTAAACTGACAAAGAAACAAAAACAAAACAAA
Organism: Lithobates pipiens; assembly: GCF_037356315.1. Classification (NCBI taxonomy): domain Eukaryota; kingdom Metazoa; phylum Chordata; class Amphibia; order Anura; family Ranidae; genus Lithobates; species Lithobates pipiens. Next base: position 1,450,951 of record NW_027507753.1, on the reverse strand, counting down.
AAAAAAAATATATATTAATATTAACCACTTGCTTACTGGGCACTTAAACCCCCCCCCCCCCCCCCCCCTCCTGCCCAGACCAATTTTCAGCGTTGATGCACTTTGAATGACAAGTACGCGGTCATACAACACTGTACCCACATTTTTATCATTTTTTTCCCCCACAAATAGAGATTTCTTTTGGTGGTATTTAATTCCAGCTCGGAGTTTTATTTTTTGCAAAAAAAAAATAAATAAATCATGTTTAATAGTTTGTTATAAAATTTTGCAAACAGGACATTTTTCTCCTTAATTGAAATGCACTGATGAGGCGGCACTGATAGGCGGCACTGGTGGGCACTAATAGGCACAGTTAAGGGAACACTAATAGGCACAGATAAGGTGGCACCGATGGGCACAGATAAGGCAGTACTGATGGGCACAGATAAGGCGGCACTGATGGGTGGCACTGATAGGTACCACTGATAGGTGGCTCTGCTGGGCACTACTGATGGGCACTGATAGATGACACTGATGGGCACGGATATGTGGCACGGATGGGTGGCACTAAGGGGCACTGATAGGTACCACTGATAGGTGGCTCTGCTGGACACTACTGATGGGCAATGGTAGATGACACTGATGGGCACGTATGGGTGGCACTAAGGGGCACTGATAGGTACCACTGATAGGTGGCTCTGATAGGTGGCTCTGCTGGGCACTACTGATGGGCACTGGTAGATGACACTGATGGGCACGGATATGTGGCCCGGATGGGTGGCACTAAGGGGCACTGATAGGTACCACTGATAGGTGGCTCTGATAGGTGGCTCTGCTGGGCACTACTGATGGGCAATGGTAGATGACACTGATGGGCACAGATATGTGGCACTGAGGTGCAGCAATGTTGAGGCAGATTGTGGGCACTGATAGGTGGCACTGTGGGTACTGATGTATGGCACTGTGGGTACTGATGTATGGCACTGTGGGCACTGATGTATGGCACTGCTGGGTGGCATTATGGGCACTGATGGGTGGCACTGCTGGGTGGCACCTTATTAAGGCTCTGGGGGTTACTTGCAGGGGGCAGGTGGGTCCTGATACACTGGCCGTGATTGGGACCGATGTCCCGATCACGGCCGCCGGTGATCAGCTTTTTTTTTTTCTCTCCTCGTGCTGTCAGCGCGAGGAGGAAAAATAGCCGATTACCGGCTCTGTTTTGTCACATGATCAGCTGTCATTGGCTGACAGCTGATCACGTGGTAAGGGGTCGGGATCGACCCCCTTGCTCGGATCGGTGATCAGGCGAGTCTCATAGACTCGCCGGTCACAGAGCGCCGCCGCGCGCGCCCCTCAGGGGGCGCGCAGGCCGCTCGTGCACGGGACGACGTCAATAGATGCAATGTAGCCGTCATTCAGCTATAGCGCGGGTCTCAAGAGGTTAATCATACAAAAATATTATACAACATCACATCCCTAACAGAATAGGAACTAAACAACATAAGTCAACATATGATGTATTGCAGATTAATAACAGGAATGGGGATCACACTGTCAAAACCAGGGGGGGGGGGGCAGCGTATATATACAGTGGTGTGAAAAAGTGTTTGCCCCCTTCCTCATTTCCTGTTCCTTTGCATGTTTGTCACACTTAAGTGTTTCGGAACATCAAACCAATTTAAACAATAGTCAAGGACAACACAAGTAAACACAAAATGCAATTTGTAAATGAAGGTGTTTATTATTAAAGGTGAAAAAAATCCAAACCATCATGGCCCTGTGTGAAAAAGTGATTGCCCCCTAAACCTAATAACTGGTTGGGCCACCCTTAGCAGCAACAACTGCAACCAAGCGTTTGCGATAACGTGCAATGAGGCTTTTACAGCGTCCTGGAGGAATTTTGTCCCACTCATCTTTGCAGAATTGTCCTAATTCAGTTACATTAGAGAGTTTTCGAGCATGAACGGCCTTTTTAAGGTCATACCACAACATCTCAATAGGATTCAGGTCAGGACTTTGGCTAGGCCACTCCAAAGTCTTCATTTTGTTTTTCTTCAGCCATTCGGTGGTGGACTTGCTGGTGTGTTTAGGATCATTGTCCTGCTGCAGAACCCAAGTTGGTTTCAGCTTGAGTACACGAACAGATGGTCGGACATTCTCCTTCAGGATCTCTTGGTAGAAAGCAGAATTCATAGTTCCTTTTATCACGGCAAGTCTTCCAGGTCCTGAAGCAGCAAAACAGCCCCAGACCATCACACTACCACCACCATATTTTACTGTTGGTATAATGTTCTTTTTATGAAATGCAGTGTTCCTTCTACGCCAGATATACTTGGACACACACCTTCCAAAGAGTTCCACTTTTGTCTCATCGGTCCACAGAATGTTGTCCCAAAAGTCTTGGGGATCATCAAGATGTGTTGTGGAGAAATTGAGAGGAGCTTTGATGTTCTTTTTGCTCAGCAGTGGTTTTCTCCTTGGAACTCTGCCATGCAGGCCATTTTTGCCCAGTCTTTTCCTGATGGTGGAGGCATGAACGCTGACCTTAACTGAGGCAAGTGAGGCCTGCAGTTCCTTGGACGTTGTTGTGGGGTCTTTTGTGACCTCTTGGATGAGTCGTCGCTGCGCTCTTGGGGTAATTTTGGGCGGCCGGCCACTCCTGGGAAGGTTCACCACTGTTCCATGTCTTCGCCATTTGTGGATAATGGCTCTCACTGTGGTTCGCTGGATTCCCAAAGCTTTGGAAATGGCTTTATAACCCTTTCCAGACTGATAGATCTCAATTACTTTCTTTCTCAATTGTTCCTGAATTTCTTTGGGTCTCGGCATGATGTGTAGCTTTTAAGGATCTTCTGGTGGACCTTACTGTGTCAAGCAGCTCCTATTTAAGTGATGCCTTGATTGTGAACAGGTGTGGCAATAATCAGGCCTGGGTGTGGCTAGAGAAATTGAACTCAGGTGTGGACAACCACAGTTATAGTATGTTTTAACAAGGGGGGCAATCACTTTTTCACACAGGGCCATGATGGTTTGGATTTTTTTTCACCTTTAATAATAAACACCTTCATTTACAAATTGCATTTTGTGTTTACTTGTGTTGTCCTTGACTATTGTTTAAATTGGTTTGATGTTCCGAAACACTTAAGTGTGACAAACATGCAAAGGAACAGGAAATGAGGAAGGGGGCAAACACTTTTTCACACCACTGTATATATATAGGTCACCATGGGGACATGCTAAATTTCAATAGTAACAAGAGGTAAAAAAAAGGGAAAGACAGAAACTCACTCAAAAAAGTGGGTTCAAAACGAGGGACCCCCCACAAGGCTGATTCCCAATCCCACAGAGGACTGCTGCAGTTTCAATGTTCAAATGCCTCCAGTTCAGGAGAAAAGGTTTTTTATTATTTTATCTTGTTTTACTTTTTGGCCACGATATCCTAAGAGTAAGAGAGCCACCAATTATTTAGTAGGTCACAAGGGCAATCATAGTAGAAAAAAAAAATATAAACAACCCATGTGACACCGCCCCTTGTCCCTATATAAGTGGCAGCGCAGCGCGTCCCTGGCATTGCGGCCGGAGAGAACGTCGAGTCAACATCTCCAGGAGAAGAAGAAGAGCGGAAGGCGGCGGCGGCAACAGAAGACAGGGTCACCGCCTGTAAAAGAGCTAGAAGAAGGCGCGGTGGCCCGGCAGAAGAACCGAAGAGGGGGACAAGACCCCCGAAGTCGGAAGAAGAGGCAGAAAGCCGGACTCCTCCGCTAGCAAAAGAGCTACAAGAAGATAGCGGAGGAGTCCGGCGAGAAGACCCCCGAAGACGGAAGACCCTCGGAGCTGTGCAATAAAGTATTTTATCTCGTGTGTTGTGTTTTTTTTGTACTTTTATTTTACAGGTGAATGGGTAGGGGTACATTGTACCCCCATACTCATTCACATAGGGTGGGGGGCCGGTATCCGGGGGCCCCCTTATTAAAGGGGGCTCCCGGATTCCGATAAGCCCCCCGCCCGCAGACCCCGACAACCAACGGCCAGGGTTGTCGGGAAGAGGCCCTTGTTATCATCAACATGGGGACAAGGTGCTTTGGGGTGGGGGGGCTGCGCGGCCCCCCTTCCCCAAGGCACCCCCCATGTTGAGGGCACGCGGCCTGGTGCGGCTCAGGAGGGGGGGGCGCTCGCTCGCGCCCCTTTCCTGGCCGGCCGGGTAGCGTGCTCGGACAAGGGTCTGTTGTGGACTTGGGGGGGACCCCATGCCGATTTTTTTCGGCGTTGGGGTTCCCCTTTAAGTCCATACCAGGCGGCGGGGCCAGCGACGTCTCCTTCGCGGGCCCCGCCTACCTGGAGACACGCTCGAAATGAGTGGACTTTCCTCTGCGCGTATGGGCGAGTCCGTTCATTTCAAAAGTAGGGTGGACTTAGTACGCCGTATTAGTCCGCTCAAAAAGTGCCATGTGTGGGCAAGTAGCCCATTCAGAAAGTCCGACGGACAGTCTGGCGGGAAGTCTGCCAGACTAAGTACGTCGGACATACCGCTACGTGTGTACGCGGCTTTTCCCAGATCAGCTGTGCAAAGTAAGTGCAGAGCATGCTGGTTAATAAACTGTTTTATTTATCTCATCATCCGACAGCTGTGCCGAGCTTTTCACAAGGCATTGTTGATAAGAATACATGCCCCGCCTTGTGGTCACCAATAGAATTGCATTCGACGTGACGTCATTCAAGTCGGCCGAATGGACACTGGGCAGATTCGCCGCCCGCGTCACGCGCAAGCGTACAACGCGTTAGGTCGAAAAATCCGCCGGGCGTCCTATGATTGGCCGGCGGAGAGACACAGGAGACCGCTCCCCCCTCCCCGCAGGCCAGCGGAAGTCCTAGGCAATGCACCTTCCCCAGCGTGTAATACACGTCGGGGAGCCAGGCAACCATAGCCAAAACAGGGCAAACGAGGTCCCCACCCCAAGTCGGACAACGACCACCAACCCCGACCCTCTACAATCCCCATAAGCCAAAAAAACGAAAAGAAAGTATATAATAACATAACAATATCATAATTATAAGATCTAAATCAATCATCAAATCAATACTCCTGAATGGAATATTAATACTGACCCTAAACTACTAGGGTATTCGAATCAAATTTGATTGTTGTTTTTTTATTATTTTTATTTTCACTTTTACTGAATTAACATTACAGTAGGTGGTAATGTTCATGTGTGGACAGTTGGGAAACGGGTAATGTCAGAAGATTTTACATCTCTATAGTTATTATTCAAATGGCAAAAATAGGTTAGCTAATTCCCAAAACTACACCTAGCTGTCTACTTATGTATTTACCTGAAAAAACAGACAAGGAGGCCACTATAGAAAGGGTTTATAAGACTGGGTCTCGTTGATACCTGGGGGCTGTGTTGCATTTAGATGTTCTATCCATATAGTCTTCTTACGCAAAATGTGTCTATCCCAGTCCCCTCCCCGGGGGGTTTCGAGGGATTACAGCCAAAGCTATAAACGATACCACTGAAGTGTCAAATTTGTGATATAGGTCTAAATGCCTACTCACTGAGGTAACCATCTTGCCTTCTGAAGAGTAGTAAACATGATCCTTTATCTGCACACGGAAGCATCTGATGGTCTTGCCAATGTAGAATACACCGCATTGGCAGAGCATCAGATACCCTACCCCTTGTGTATTGCAGTCAGCATGAAATTTGGGGATAAACAATTCCCCATTAGGAAGATAGAATCGAGTGCCCACATTAATCCAAGGACAAAATGCACAGTTGCCACATATCGTTATCCCCCAAGGTTTGCGATCCATTCCCAGATTGACAGAATAGTGACTGGAAGTTAATTTGTCTCGTAACGATCGTGGATTCAAATATTTGTCCAGTATGGGGTCTCTATAAAGTAATGACCAATGGTCAGTAAGAATGTTTCGTATTTCCTGATGTTTTTTTGAATACCTTGTGATGTATCTAACAGTTACCTTGTCACTGGCAGTTTTGGTTTTGTACAATACAGCATTCCGAGGTTGGCGAAGCGCTTTATTAAAAGCACTCCGCAGCACAGTCTTACTATAGCCTCTGGCTTTTAGTGGATCGCGGAGAAGGTTAGCCTGTAACTTAAAATCGGTAGATGTACAGTTTCGTCTGACGGAATACTTCGTATTAGAGAAGTTGGAAGGGCACTAGCAGCATGTAGGAGCGTATTGCCCGCTGTATCTTTTCTAAACAATGTAGACGAGATATGGCCAGTGTCATCCTTGTTGATCACAAGGTCTAAAAAGGTGACACTGCATAAGTCACTAGAAACTGTAAATTTCAAGTTAAATGCATTATTATTGAGATTATCAATAAATGAAATTAGGGAGGTTAAAGTCCCCGACCATATGATGAAAATATCATCAATAAAGCGTAACCAGCATAGCACCTGGTCCATAAATGTAGTTAATGCATCATCAGAAAAAAATTGCTCGTTCCCACCCCCCACGTACAGGTTTGCGTAGGCCGGTGCACACCAAGTGCCCATGGCCACCCCCTGTACCTGGAGAAAGTGGGATTCCTTGAAAACAAAAAACAGTTTCGAGTCAATACAAATTTAAGGAGGTCAAGAATAAACTCACAGTATTCCCATTTGTGATGATCCTGTTCACGAAGGAAGGTCCGTATAGTACCGATGCCCTGCTCGTGAGGGATGCTAGAATACAAAGCTTCTACGTCCGAAGTCACGAGCAGAGCATCGGAAGGCACGTGTAGACGAGATATGGCCAGTGTCATCCTTGTTGATCACAAGGTCTAAAAAGGTGACACTGCATAAGTCACTAGAAACTGTAAATTTCAAGTTAAATGCATTATTATTGAGATTATCAATAAATGAAATTAGGGAGGTTAAAGTCCCCGACCATATGATGAAAATATCATCAATAAAGCGTAACCAGCATAGCACCTGGTCTATAAATGTAGTTAATGCATCATCAGAAAAAAAATTGCTCGTTCCCACCCCCCCACGTACAGGTTTGCGTAGGCCGGCGCACAACAAGTGCCCATGGCCACCCCCTGTACCTGGAGGAAGTGGGATTCCTTGAAAACAAAACAGTTTCGAGTCAATACAAATTTGAGGAGGTCAAGAATAAACTCACAGTATTCCCATTTGTGGTGATCCTGTTCACGAAGGAAGGTCCGTATGGTCCCGATGCCCTGCTCATGAGGGATGCTAGAATACAAAGCTTCCACATCCAAAGTCACAAGCAGAGCATCGGAAGGCACGACCATACCCTCGATGTATTTTAGAAGGTCTGCTGTGTCTTTTTATAAAAGATGGTAAAGCCATGACATGTGGCATCAAAATGGAGTCGATTAAACGACTCGCCTTCTCAGTGAGAGAGCCTATACCTGACACTATGGATCTACCCGGAGGTTTAGTCGGATGTTTATGTATCTTAGGTAATGCATAGAACATCGCCAGACGTGGATTTTTTTACATTCAGATAGTTATAGAGATCCTGATTAATGAGGCCTTGTTCATAGGCCCCTCCAATAATGGCCAAATATTCCTTCCTATAGTTTTCAATTTTACTGACATTAATGCGTTCATACCAGTCGCGGTTACGTAAGATATTCATTACCATTGTCTCATAGGACTGTTTGGTCATTAAAACAACATTGCCACCCTTGTCGGAGGCCTTAATTTCCAAATCTGAATTTCTCTTGAGGGTTTGGATAGCTTGCAACTGAGAGGGTGATAAATTATTGGGTTTCGGATCAACAGTAAGGCTTTTGATTTCACTAATGGTACCCATTAAAAAGGCCCAGATATTTGGATTCGTCATTAGGTCTGGGAAACGCTGTGACTTAAGTTTGAACTGTTTTGATGTAAGGCATCTAGAAGCTGTCATACCACCGGAATCAATCAATTGACCAGTAGATTCAGTATTTCGCTCGCTTTCTTCAAGAAGTAGCATTAAGTCTCTAAGGGCTCGAAAGTCCTCCATGGTGTAGTTTTTTTTACTTGCTCAGAAATATTCTTATCTTGCAAAGATCGTTGTCGATCCTCATCAAATAAAAAATTATAAGTCAAATTTCGGGAAAACAGGTAAAGATCTTTTATAACTTCGTATTTGTCCATCTTCATTGATGGACAGAAGCTGAGGCCTAGCCGGAGGACATCAATCTCATCCTTATTTAAAGTGTATGGTGTGAGGTTAATAACATCTAGATCAGATCTTATGTTGGAAGGGGAGTGTTGTAGGGTGTGTGAAAATTTAGGGTAGAAGTAGATCTGCAGGGAGCAACATGTGCATCTAACGTGTACAAGATTGTAATTGAGAAGATGGAGTGGCGTTGCCAAGTGAGTTACCCGTCGGTATATGATCACTCACATTTGAGCCTGCATTTGTTGGAATCAGCCGATTCCCACCATTTTCTATTGAAGTGTTTGGAACTAGTGAAGTGTGGGTTTGTGCTGGTGTATTCAAAATTTGGATAGCTTGCAGGGCAGTAGCCCCCAAATATTTGCCCTGTGGGCCAGTGATGCCACCTTGTGGCTGTTGGTGGTCTTGTGAAGGTCTGTGTGATATGAGAGTGGTGTCCTTGTTCGGGGGTCCCTCGTTTTGAACCCACTTTTTTGAGTGAGTTTCTGTCTTTCCTTTTTTTACCTCTTGTTACTATTGAAATTTAGCTATTATGTTTTACATGTCCCCATGGTGACCTATATATACGCTATTGGCCTCCCCCTGGTTTTGACAGTGTGATCCCCATTCCTGTTATTAATCTGCAATACATCATATGTTGACTTATGTTGTTTAGTACCTATTCTGTAAGGGATATGATGTTGTATAATATTTTTGTATGATTAATTAATATTAATATTTTTTTATTTTGTTTTGTTTCTTTGTCAGTTTACTAGTCACACAAATCTCTCGCTCCAGAAGAAGCGTGTTAAAACACGCGAAACATGTAGAGCTTTCTCCTTCTCAAGCAGTACACTTAATACCGCGAGTAGAATAATCATATTTCTGAAGATTATGTATTAAATGTTTACTATCTATTTCCAAAAGTGAAAATGTGAAATGGCGGTATAGTCTGTATATTATGGAGGATATGAGTCCTGCTGTGATTAGATGTTCTTTTAGCAATCTCTGTTGTCTAGTACAATGGAAAAAATAATATGTTCTTAATAAAATGTTGATTTTTATCTTTATTCTATGATTGTCATTTTATACATGGTGCCTAAAAAGTCCAGAAGCCCCATCTTTTGTCTTTTTTGTAGAATGTTGTTGTTTGCCCCGCTGGCGCTATACTGGTGGGAGAAGATCCTGGGGACACAAATCGGCGGCCCTTTTCCCGGGGTGAGGGCTACCTCTTTATGGTGGTTCATACCTTGGTAAGTCGAACAGATTCCAGTGGGACTCTTGATGGGTGTTGGGTCTTCTTGAGTAAGCTGTAGGTCCTTATAGGGCACCGACATGTCCTGTAGAAGACTTTGTTATAGACCAGTGATGGCGAACCTTGGCACCCCAGATGTTTTGGAACTACATTTCCCATGATGGTCCACTACACTGCAGAGTGCTAGAGCATCATGGGAAATGTAGTTCCAAAACATCTGGGGTGCCGAGGTTCCCCATCACTGTTATAGACAGATCCATAGATAACAGAACAGACATATTATTCCTCTCTTTCCATCTCACCTTGTAGTCTGTTGTCCTCCTCGGTGGCTTTCTTAGGTTTTTGGAGCTCTCGATATAAAAGTTCCTCTTTTTAAATCACTTTCTTCTCCCATACTTCCTGCCCCCCCCCCCCCCCCTGACTTCTCCGGGGCCCGGTCAGCTCTCTTATTTCATCATTTTGGAGGAAATAGGGGAAGTTGTACAATAATAATTCCTCAGAACTGTCCTGGGGTCACACAAATTATAATCCTTCTCCGGAATTAACGTTGACCGGTCCCTGGCACGTCTTGGTATAAGATGTACTGTAAATCCACTCGGAGGTGAATTTGCAGCAGATGCGGGATTGGTGGGGGGGGTTCAAATGGGGATTGTAGGATTGAAATTCCGGCTTGCTTCACGATGGCGAGTAGACAGCAAGTCGTTTTGGAGGAATGAAGAGGGTATTGTTCACACAATACAATCCACAAGAACCAACGGGGGCCAGGCAGCCAATGACCAGCCAATGGATCATCCACCACTTTAGGGTGGCATATTGGTGTAGTGGTTAGCACTCTCACCTAGCAGTAAGAAAGGTTGCTGGTTCAAATCCCAACCACGACACTACCTGCCTGGAGTTTGCATGTTCTCCCTGTGCGGGTTTCCTCCGGGTACTCCGGTTTCCTCCCACACTCCAAAGACATGCAGGTAGGTTAATTGGCTTCTGTTCAAAAATTGGCCCCTAGTATATGAACGGGGACCTTGGATTGTGGGATCCTTGACGGTAGGGAGCGATGAGAGTGCAATGTACAGGGATAGGGACAATTGTAGACACTCACTCAGGTTGAACTGGATGGACTGGTGTCTTTATTCAACCTTACTAACTATGAAACTATGAAGGCGCCACTTGTTTTATTTTCTATTAATTATACTTTTTTTTAATTAATAAGCAAATCTTATAGATTATTCTTTCAGTAACTGAACTTTCGTTTAAAACCAGCCAAAAAATAAAATCCAGGAATCAATCTCTTCTTCCACATGTATCAATGCAAAAAAAAAGTTTTAAAATCTGCAGTTTTTTGGGAGCACTGATTTTAATGAAGCTTAAAGTGAAAAAAAGTGAAGTATTCCTTTAAATATGGTACCTGGGGGGTGTCTGTAGTATGCCTGTGAAGTGCCACGTGTTTCCCGTGTTTAGAACAGTCCCTGCACAAAATGATATTTCTAACAGAAAAAAAGTCATTTAAAACTGCTTGCGGTTTTAATGTAATATCTGGTCCCGGCAACATGGATGAAGATCATTAAGAAAAATGGCATAGGTAGCTCCCCCTGCCCATTACCAGCCCCTTTGGGTCTTGTATGGATATTAAGGGGAACCCCATTCCCATATTAAAAAAAAGGAAAGGCGTGGGGCCCCCAGGCCCTATATCCTCAGAACAGCAGTATACAGGCAGGGACTGTGTAGGTTTGTTGTTAAGTAGAATCTGTTCGTAATTTTGAACTTTTTAAAGTGTAGCTCCAGTCAAAAATTCTATTTTTAAGCTTTTTGGAAAACATTGAGAAGGGTTATCACCCCTGTAACATTTTGTTTGCTGTCTGTGCACCTCTTCAGAAGATTTCACCTCACTTTCTGTCCCAATGACAAATGTTTTTAGAAAAGGCCGTTCATTTTGAACGTGGCTCCAGGTAGCCGGGACTAGCGAAGGAAGTCAATGTCGCTGCCTTCGGCGGCGAAAATTGACTCGTCGCTGGCCCCGTCACCTGGTACTAGTTGCTGCTGGAGGCTTTGTAACTGATCACAGGGTGTGCCTGTCCACCGACTCGGTTGATCGACTGACCTTCAAGCACCTGAAGCTTATGTAACCGAATAATTTTTTTTGAAATATCACATTCACATCCCTTCAAGACTGCCTATGCTGATGCTGAGTGACTATCCTGTTATGCTGACTGACTATCCTCTTCCTCCTCAATGATCATGCTGATAGCTTCTAAGGACATTTTTGGTTCTGAGCGCCGCCACCAGTGGCTAAGGCCCAATTTTTCAGCCCCTGCTTAACAGGGGCGTGTAATTACAATTTTTGATGCAATATTTTGCAGAAGGGCTCATTCCTGCGCTCCAACTAGAGTATCTGTGAGGGATTGCAGTGTTGTGGCACCAGTGGCTAAGGCCCAATTTTTCAGCCCCTGTTAAACAGGGGCATGTAATTACAATTTTTGATGCAATATTTTGCAGGAGGGTTCGTTGCTGCGCTCAAATACAATATTTGTGAGTGGTTGCAGTGTTGTGGCCCCAGCACCAGTGCCTAAAGCCCAATTTTTCAGCCCTTGTTTAACAGGGGTGTGTAATTACAATTTTTGATCCAATACTTTGCAGCAGTGTTTCTGTGAGGTGTTGCAGTGTTGTGGCACCAGTGCCTAAGGCCCAATTTTTGTACCCCTGTTCAACAGGGACATGTAATTACAATTCTTGATATAATATTTCACAGCAGGGCCCATTCCAGCGCCCACCAAGAGTAACTGTGAGGCCTTACAGTGTTATGGCACCACAACCACCAAAGGCCCAATTTTTCTACCACTGTTCAACAATGGCATGTAATTACAATTCTTGATATAATCGTTCACAGCAGGGCGCTCCAGCGCCCACCAAGAGCCACTTTAAGGGGTTACAATGTTGTGGCAAAACCAACACCTTGTTCCGCCATTTCTGCAGAGCATATAGGGCAGGCCCCTACTTTCAAACATCCAACTTACAAACATCTCCTACTTGCAAACGGAAGGAGACAACAGAAAGTGAGATGAAAAAAGATGGACAACAAAACAAATTATACAGGGGTGATAGGGATGCACCGAATGGGTTTTTTGGTGCCGAAACCGATACCGAAAATGAAAAATACACTAGGCCGAAAACCGAAACCGATACCGAAACAGCACCGATACCGAAAATGACTGTTTTTAAAAAATATTTTTATACAGGAGAAGGTCAGAGACTGGGGACATAGTACGGGAGGTGGTCAGAGACTGGGGACATGGTGCAAGAGGTGGTCAGAGACTGGGGACATGGTGCAGGAGGTGGTCAGAGACAGGGGTCATGGTGCAGGAGGTGGTCAGAGACTGGGGACATGGTACAGGAGGTGGTCAGAGACTGGGGACATGGTACAGGAGGTGGTCAGAGACTGGGAACATGGTACAGGAGGTGGTCAGAGACTGGGGACATGGTACAGGAGGGGGTCAGAGACTGGGGACATGGTACAGGAGGTGGTCAGAGACTGGGAACATGGTACAGGAGGTGGCCAGAGACTGAGGACATGGCACAGGAGGTGGCCAGAGACTGGCGACATGGTACAGGAGGTGGCCAGAGACTGGCGACATGGTACAGGAGTTGGCCAGAGACTGGCGACATGGTACAGGAGTTGGCCAGAGACTGGTGACATGGTACAGGAGTTGGCCAGAGACTGGCGACATGGTACAGGAGGTGGTCAGAGACTGGCGACATGGTACAGGAGGTGGTCAGAGACTGGCGACATGGTACAGGAGGTGGTCAGAGACTGGCGACATGGTACAGGAGGTGGCCAGAGACTGGCGACATGGTACAGGAGTTGGCCAGAGACTGGCGACATGGTACAGGAGGTGGTCAGAGACTGGCGACATGGTACAGGAGGTGGTCAGAGACTGGCGACATGGTACAGGAGGTGGTCAGAGACTGGCGACATGGTACAGGAGGTGGTCAGAGACTGGCGACATGGTACAGGAGGTGGTCAGAGACTGGCGACATGATACAGGAGGTGGTCAGAGACTGGCCACATGGTACAGGAGGTGGTCAGAGACTGGCGACATGGTGCAAGAGGTGGTCAGAGACTGGGGACATGGTGCAGGAGGTGGTCAGAGACAGGGGACATGGTGCAGGAGGTGGTCAGAGACTGGGGACATGGTACAGGAGGTGGTCAGAGACTGGGGACATGGTACAGGAGGTGGTCAGACACTGGGAACATGGTACAGGAGGTGGTCAGAGACTGGGGACATGGTACAGGAGGGGGTCAGAGACTGGGGACATGGTACAGGAGGTGGTCAGAGACTGGGGACATGGTACAGGAGGTGGTCAGAGACTGGGAACATGGTACAGGAGGTGGCCAGAGACTGGCGACATGGTACAGGAGTTGGCCAGAGACTGGCGACATGGTACAGGAGTTGGCCAGAGACTGGCGACATGGTACAGGAGGTGGTCAGAGACTGGGGACATGGTACAGGAGTTGGCCAGAGACTGGCGACATGGTACAGGAGGTGGTCAGAGACTGGCGACATGGTACATTAGGTGGTCAGAGACTGGCGACATGGTACAGGAGGTGGTCAGAGACTGGCGACATGGTACAGGAGGTGGTCAGAGACTGGCGACATGGTACAGGAGGTGGTCAGAGACTGGCGACATGATACAGGAGGTGGTCAGAGACTGGCCACATGGTACAGGAGGTGGTCAGAGACTGGCGACATGGTGCAAGAGGTGGTCAGAGACTGGGGACATGGTGCAGGAGGTGGTCAGAGACAGGGGACATGGTGCAGGAGGTGGTCAGAGACTGGGGACATGGTACAGGAGGTGGTCAGAGACTGGGGACATGGTACAGGAGGTGGTCAGACACTGGGAACATGGTACAGGAGGTGGTCAGAGACTGGGGACATGGTACAGGAGGGGGTCAGAGACTGGGGACATGGTACAGGAGGTGGCCAGAGACTGAGGACATGGTACAGGAGGTGGCCAGAGACTGGCGACATGGTACAGGAGTTGGCCAGAGACTGGCGACATGGTACAGGAGTTGGCCAGAGACTGGCGACATGGTACAGGAGTTGGCCAGAGACTGGCGACATGGTACAGGAGGTGGTCAGAGACTGGCGACATGGTACAGGAGGTGGTCAGAGACTGGCGACATGGTACAGGAGGTGGTCAGAGACTGGGGACATGGTACAGGAGGTGGTCAGAGACTGGGAACATGGTACAGGAGGTGGTCAGAGACTGGGGACATGGTACAGGAGGTGGTCAGAGACTGGGAACATGGTACAGGAGGTGGTCAGAGACTGGGGACATGGTACAGGAGGTGGTCAGAGACTGGGGACATGGTACAGGAGGTGGTCAGAGACTGGGGACATGGTACAGGAGGTGGTCAGAGACTGGGAACATGGTACAGGAGGTGGCCAGAGACTGAGGACATGGTACAGGAGGTGGCCAGAGACTGGCGACATGGTACAGGAGTTGGCCAGAGACTGGCGACATGGTACAGGAGTTGGCCAGAGACTGGCGACATGGTACAGGAGTTGGCCAGAGACTGGCGACATGGTACAGGAGGTGGTCAGAGACTGGCGACATGGTACAGGAGGTGGTCAGAGACTGGCGACATGGTACAGGAGGTGGTCAGAGACTGGCGACATGGTACAGGAGGTGGTCAGAGACTGGCGACATGATACAGGAGGTGGTCAGAGACTGGCCACATGGTACAGGAGGTGGTCAGAGACTGGCGACATGGTACAGGAGGTGGTCAGAGACTGGCGACATGGTACAGGAGGTGGTCAGAGACTGGCGACATGGTACAGGAGGTGGTCAGAGACTGGCGACATGGTACAGGAGATGGTCAGACTGGGGACACGGTACAGGAGATGGTCAGAGACCGGGGACATGGTACAGAAGATGGTCAGAGACAGAGGACGTGGTACAGGAGGCATCCCCCATTGCAGGCCAGTGTCCCCCCCATTGCAGGCCAGTGTCCCCCCCATTGCAGGCCAGCGTGTCCCCCATATTGCAGCCAGCGTGTCCCTCATTGCAGCCAGTGTGCCCCATTGCAGCCTGTGTGCCATTTTGCAGCCAGCCTGTGCAGGGAAGAGAGCCACCTCCGCCGCCTGTTTGATCACAGCGCCGGGAACATCACAGCTTTCATTTCAATAGCTGTGTGTTCCCGGCCGCGCGACGTCACACGCAGCCCCTCCCCCTTGTCCGGGCACTTAGATAGACAGATCATCCGCAGGATTGGATGGATGATCTGTCTATCAAAGTGCCCGGACAAGGGGGAGGGGCTGCGTGTGACGGCGCACTGCCGGGAACACACAGCTATTGAAATAAAAGCTGTGACGTTCCCCGCGCTATGATCAAACAAGCGGCGGAGGCGGCTCTCCTGAGCTATACATCCCCCATGATGGGCATCACCAGGGGCGGGGGCGGAGCCCCGCCCCCACCCAGGCCACGCCCCATTTTCGGCTCCATTATCGGCCGTTTTTCTCTTTCGGCAAATTGCCGAAAAGGGCATTTTCGGCCGATATGTTTCGGCGGCCGAAATGTCATTTTGTGCAGGGACTGTTCTAAACACGGGAAACACGTGGCACTTCACAGGCATACTACAGACACCCCCCAGGCACCATATTTAAAGGAATATTTCACCTTTTTTTTCACTTTAATCATCATTAAAATCAGTGCTCCCGAAAAAACGTTTTTTTTAGAATTTTTTTTGCCATTGACCCATGTTCCCTGGGGCAGGAGCCAGGTCCCCAAACCCTTTTTAGGACAGTATCTTGCATATTAGCCATTAAAATTAGCACATTTTATTTTGAATGTTCGAGTCCCATAGACATCAATGGGGTTCTAAAGTTTGCACAAATTTTCGGTCCGTTCGAAAGTTCTGGTGCGAACCAAACCGGGGGGTGCTCGGGGGGGGGTTCCCTAATCAGCACCATGAAATCATGTTGATCATGGTATCAGCAAAGCTCAGGCTGGATACAAGCACTAAATTTAGACTGGGGGCAACTCCCAGATGAAGGAGGAACTTCATCACGCTGCTGGAAGCCACTGTAGCTGCTGACTCTTAAAAATCTGATATTTACCAGTCCAGCGATTCCAATGCTGTCTTCCCACAGCCGACACTGCAGGTCCCCAGCACTACACAAGGTGCTTTGGAGTGGGGGGGGCAGAGCCTCCCCACCCCAAAGCACCCCCCGATGTTGAGGGCATGTTGCCTTATATGGATCAGGAGGGGGGTGTCCTCCACTCTTTCCTAGCCTGCCACACTTTTTTTTTTAGTGTGGGGGTTCCCCTTAAAATCCATACCAGTCTCAAAGGGGCTTGGATGCACAGTATGAAGTTCTGATTTGGCTCCTCTGGGTTTGCGCTCCCTTTGCTCTCTCCCAATCAACAGTCCATGTTCTACTCACAGAAAGTCGATCACCCAGTTCGCTTCCACCACTTTGCTCCTACTTCCTCCTTCCTCCCCCGACGCCACTGCCCGGCACATCCCCCCGCATGGGGACGCCCGGTATTTCCCCAGCATTACATGATAGCTTCGTCTCCGGGGGCCAGACTCTCGGCCTCCCTGGACTCTCTCCTCCGGCACCCGAGCTCCGGGATCTCTGAACTCCCGAACCTCTGGGTCTAAACTCTCCTCTCCTCGAACCTCCCCAGAGCATGTGACCCCCCCCCCTTTTTATGAGAGACCTCCCCTTGACCATGTAAATTAACCATTGGCCAATCCTCTCACATGGGGTTTCCTGCCACTCGGGTCTCGGCCCATCCTCTCCTTCCAGCACAACCCACTGCCAAGCAGAGAAAATATCCCTGAGCCAAAGTGCCAAAGTGCAGGCGGCCCCACCCCCTTCTTTTCTGACACTCCCAACCCAGAATCAACACCCAGGCCTAGTAAAGAACACGGACCTGGCTAAATTTGCCTGTCTCTATATCCCACACCAGCCATTCTCAACCAGGGTTCCTCCAGAGATGGCTAGGGGTTCCTTGAGCTGTGGCTGATTTGACCTCCTGTTTGATGGTGCCTATATACTTCTGAGCCAATGCCACTTGGAGGAGCCAGTGGTAGGACACCAATGATCTTTATAGCTCTCTGTAAGAGGGCCATTCTTACCACCACTGTAAAAAAAGGGCATTCTTCTCACTGACCACCGAAGTAAGTTGTTCCCACTGACCCCCAATGAATGGCTTTATTAGGGGTTCCCCCGAGACTTGAAAATTATTTTAAAGGGTTCCCCTGGGGTAAAAAGGTTAAGAAAGGCCGTCCTACACTATCAGAAAAAACACTATAAAGCACCTACCTAAAGGTTGAGGGCGCTACATCTACAAATGTCAGTTTTGATGCAGCAAGTTCTATATAAGACAAAGATTCACCACTTTACAGGCAGATGCAGGGGACCCCCCCCCCCCCCAGGCACTATATTTAAAGGATTTTTTTAATGATTATTTTTTCATTTTAACCACTTCAGCCCCGGAAGGTTTTACCCCCCTTCCTGACCAGAGGACTTTTTACAATTTGGCACTGCGCTGCTTTATCTGGTAATTGCGCGGTCATGCAATGTTGTACCCAAACCAAATTTGCGTCCTTTTTCCCCCCCCACAAATAGACCTTTCTTTTGGTGGTATTTGATCACCTCTGCGTTTTATTTTTGTTTGTTTTTTGCGATATAAAAAAAATACAATAAACTCAATTTTAGTCATACATTTTGGCCAAAATGTATTCAGCCACATGTCAATAAGCGTAAATTTATTGGTTTGTGCGAAAGTTATAGTGTCTACAAACTAGGGTACATTTTCTGGAATTTACGCAGCTTTTAGTTTCTGACGGCCTATCTCATTTCTTGAGGTGCTAAAATGGCAGGGCAGTAGGGATGGGCCGAACACCCCCCCCCCCCAGTTCGGTTCGCACCAGAACCTGCAAACGGGCCAAAAATTTGCGCAAACTTTAGAACCCCGTTAAAGTCTATGGGACTCGAACGTTTGAAATAAAAAGTGCTAATTTTAAAGGCTAATATGCAAGTTATTGTCCTAAAAATCGTCTTCCCTCGTCTCAATGTCATCATCAGTGACTCCTTCCCTAGACCCACCACGTCCTCCTGAGGAGTCTCCTGAACTCTTTGAGCACAGTGTTGGGTACATGCTCCAGGAGGATGCCCAGTGTTTTGTAGGCTCTGATGATGATACTCAGCTAGAGGAAGGCAGTAGCGTGAGCGCAGAGAGAGGGGATGCTCAAGAAGGACAGCAATCTGGCAGTCATGTTCCACAAGCTGCAGCATACTGCCAGGTTTGCTCCAGCGATGAAGAGGGAGGGGATGATGAGGGCACTGACTCCACGTGGGTGCCTGATAGGAGAGAGGAGGAGGAGGAGGAGGCACATCTCTAATGAGGCAGGATGCCCTCCGGGGGCCAGCTTAAGGGCAGCACACTGACTGCACCACACCACAGAGCTGTGCCTGTGCAGGGTGCTGCCTCTGCGCGTTATTCCAAAAGTTCTTTGGTGTGGGCCTTTTTTGAGACGAGTGCATCAGATCGCACCACTGCTATTTGCAACATATGTCTCAAGCGTATCTCGCGTGGCCAAAACATCAGCCGCTTGGGCACCACATGCTTGACCAGACATATGTTGACCTGCCATTCAGTTCGTTGGCAAGTGTACCTAAAAGGCCCACACCCACACTGCCGCGTCGAAAGATGGGCATAGCTTACGCAAAATAGTGGGCGTGGCTTAAATAGGCATGGCTCAAAGGGGTGTGGTTAGAGTATGAGATGAATGTGGGATGGAGAGGGAAAGGGGGAGAGGGAAAGGAGGGACAGCCCCCCCCCCCCCCCCGATCCTACACCACAATAGCAATAGGTGTTTTCCAGAGTTTGACAATCAGCAGATAAAGATACTCCAAATACCTGGTGTTGGCGCTTCAATCATCCCGGCGCCATGATTGTTATGGTGTCAGGATGATTGAAGCGCATTATTTCTATTATTACATTGTAATATAAAATGAAATCATTCAACTCACCATAATGCAGAATCAGTGGGAGCCATGTGCGTGTCACTAGCCACATTGCCTGTCACCAGATGCCATCAGGTGCCCCCAGCAGAGTCCCTCCTTACTGGTGTCCCCATCAGTCCTCCGAACATCTGGTGTCCCCATCAGTCCTCCGAACATCTGGTGTCCCCATCAGTCCTCCGAACATCTGGTGTCCCCATCAGTCCTCCTAACATCTGGTGTCCTCATCAGTCCTCCTTACATCTGGTGTCCCCATCAGTCCTCCTAACATCTGGTGTCCCCCATGACATCCAGACTGCCCCCCACATTCAGACTGGCCCCCTGACATCCAGACTGCCCCCCAACATCCAGACTGCAACCCCTGACATCCAGACTGCACCACCTGACATCCAGACTGCACCCCCTGACATCCAGACTGCCCCCCCACATCTAGACTGCACCCCCCTGACATCCAGACTGCCCCCCCACATCCAGACTGCCCCCCCCACATCTAGACTGCACCCCCCTGACATCCAGACTGCCCCCCCACATCCAGACTGCCTCCCACATCCAGACTGCCCCCTTGACATTCAGACTGGCCCCCCTGACATCCAGACTGCCCCCCTGACATCCAGACTGCCCCCCTGACTTTTAGACTGCCCCCCACATCTAGACTGCCCCCTGACATCCAGACTGGCCTCTCCTGATATCCAGACTGCCCCCTGACATCCAGACTGCCCCCACATCCAGACTGCCCCCCCTGACATCCAGACTGCCCCCCCTGACATCCAGACTGGCCCCCCTGACATCCAGACTGCCCTCCCACTCCCACATCCAGACTGGCCCCCTTCTGACATCCAGACTGGCCCCCCACATGCAGACAAAGTTGCCACATAGATAGAGACTGAGCTGTGCCGCCCATCCCTTGCCCCTTTCCATTACAGGTCACAGGAACTGGCAGCAGGGCAGGGGGTGGGCGGCGCTGCAACATCTCTATTGTAGCCATCCGCCAAGCCTACTTCTGTACATTGTCTCCGCCGGCCATGGACCTCTAGTGGCCGGCGGTGAAAATCATGAATAACTGAATTTCCCGGGACATTTCCTGGGAAACGATTAAATCGGGAAAAGGGTCCTAATCCCAGGAATGTCCCGGGAAATTCAGGACAGTTGGCAACTATGGGTATAGGATCAGCAGAACACCGGCATTTGGGTTAGCTTTATGTGTACACTGTGCAGATGACACAGTGTACACATAATATATGAATGGGGACCTTGGATTGTGGGCTCCTTGAGGGTAGGGACCAATGTGAGTGTGCAATGTACAGGGATGGGGGCAATTGTAGACACTCACTCAGGTTGAACTGGATGGACTGGTGTCTTTATTCAACCTTACTAACTATGAAACTATGAAACTATGACACAATACACCGACTGTAATTACTGCAGCTGCCTGCCTGCGGTATAGGATCAGAAGAACACCAGCAATTGGGGTAGCTTTAGGCGCACACTGTGCAGATGACACAATACACTGACTGTAATTACTGCAGCTGCCTGCCTGTGGTATAGGATCAGCAGAACACCAGCAATTGGGGTAGCTTTAGGCGCACACTGTGCAGATGACACAATACACTGACTGTAATTACTGCAGCTGCCTGCCTGTGGTATAGGATCAGCAGAACACCAGCAATTGGGGTAGCTTTAGGCGCACACTGTGCAGATGACACAATGCACCGACTGTAATTACTGCAGCTACCTGCCTGTGGTACAGGAACAGAAGAACACCAGCAATTGGGGTAGCTTTATGTGCACACTGTGCAGATGACACAGTACACCAACTGTAATTACTGCAGCTGCCTGCGAATAGGATCAGCAGAACATCAGCAATTGGGGTAGCTTTATGTGCACACTGTGCAGATGACACAATACACTGACTGTAATTACTGCAGCTGCCTGCGGTATAGGATCAGAAGAACACCAGCAATTGGGGTAGCTTTATGTGCACACTGTGCAGATGACACAGTACACCAACTGTAATTACTGCAGCTGCCTGCGGTATAGGATCAGAAGAACACCAGCAATTGGGGTAGCTTTAGGTGTACACTGTGCAGATGGCACAATACACCGACTGTATTTGCAACAGCTTCAAATGAAATGAAATCACACTGTCTCTCTGTCTATCGCTCTCCGCCGCCGCAACACACTACACAAGGCCGACTTCCAGACAGCCTTATATAGTGTGGGGCGTGTACTAAACCTCCTGAGCCATAATTGGCCAAAGCCACCGTGGGTAGTGTAGTACAATTACGGCTCTCCGTTTTTTCCGCACTGTGATTGGCCAAAGCATGTGGGTCATAGGGCATGCTTGGCCATTCATCAGCCAGTAATGCACTGCGATGCCACAGTGAATTATGGGCCATGACGCGCCACTCGAATTTGGCTTGAACGGCCCATAATGATCGGAATTTGCCGAACGGACGAACATCCGATGGCTTTGAGTCAAACACGAAGCTCATCCCTACAGGGTGGTACAAACCCCCCCCCCCCAAATTATCCCATTTTGGAAAGTAGGCACCCCAAGAAAATTGCTGAGAGGCATGTTGAGCCCATTGAATATTTCATTTTTTTTGTCACAAGTTCTTGAAAAATGACAAAAAAAAATACAAAATGACACAAAGTTGTCACTGAATGATATATTGCTCAGACGTGCCATGGTTATATGTGGAATTGTGATGCACTTACCCGGGACAGAGACTTTTGGAGTTGACAAAACACTGGCCTTTTGGTCTTGGACCCACTGGTGAACTTCGCTAGGGGATTGGTTGTAAAACTGTTCCAGTAGGATCACTTGGGCAGCATCCGCTAAACTAGTTGCCTGACAGCTGGAGAACCATGCATCTACTGATCATCTGATGAGCCCATTCCGTAGAGGACTGGCCCTCTTTCTGTTGTAGGCGGTGAAATTTGGACCTATGAGCTCCGGGAGTGATCGCGTATCTTGCCAGCAGTCGCTCCTTGACTCACTTACCCAGGTATGGCTTCAAAAGCATCCAGTGCTCCACCAGACAGCTTGCTGATGAGGATAGTGACCCAGTCAGCTTCGTCAATTTCCTGGAGATCGCACTGGGTTTCGAAGACATGAAGGTACTGGTTGATTTCCTCCACCCCATCCTGGAAGGGTCGACAAGCTGCATAGGGAAGTTTTTTGCGGCTACCCCGTTCTGCAGCTGCCGTACCCCCAATCTCCTTCTGAACCTCAAGCACTTTCAGACGTGTCTGCAATTATCTGGGTGATCACCTCTTGGGGGGGAGGTGGTGCTGTATAGCGACAACTGCCATGGGATCTCTCACTGGAGCTTGGCCATCCTGGACCCCTCCATAGCTGGCCCTCTGCTTCGGTCGCTGGCCTGGTCACTCTCCATCCCTTGGCAATTATAGTTGCCTTTGACTTGTTGCTGGCGTTCTGTCCCCTTGATTCCAGCAGATCCTTGATTGTGCTTCGCTTAGGGCTGGAGAAGCAAAGATCCATCCGACAAGGTCCCGTTGGTGGTTTGGAAGTTCCAGTCACAAGAAAGCATCCCACTGCTGCCACCAATGTAACGAAACGCCCAAACTCCGCTTGAGTGCTTTCCTCATATACTGCTTCCTCCCAGTCTGAATATAGATATCAGATATTCCAACCGCTAACAACAAACAAGACAATACTCGTTTGGTTGCTGAACATGGACTGTTTTATTTGAGATGACACACAAATATATACAGCAGGATGACAAGACAAACTGTAACCAGAAACCTAATTAACATAAGCTAGTTTACTAATCATTTACCCAGACTAGGTGACTATGACCTTTCAGGGTAGACTTGATGTCTCCTAATTCACTGACTATACAATACACATTATCATAAATAGCAACACAGAACTCCTTCATACAATTGCAGGGTTAATTAGCACAAACAAGAATGGGCGAAAAAAAGACTCTTTCCAAAGCCATACAAGACTTATTTATATTTTAGCAGACAACAGACAGACAGGTGGCTGGAGTTTATGACATCAGCATCTTCTAACAGTATGTGTCCCAATAGTATGAATCCATCGCTATTTCTAATATGGGATATACAGGGTTCCCAGAGTCTGTATGTCTTGGGGGGGACATGGACCTGAATCCAAAGTAACAGCACCTCAAGGGTCCCCAGTCATACAGCTCACAAAGAGCACCATTGCCCGAAAGCCCCCCCCGAAAAAGAGGCCAGCATTCAGTCCCCTCCAAAAGCCTCTGCCTCGGGTGAGTCCATCACACCGGACATTTCATGGCCTCCGTAACTGTGATAGGCAGTGAGGAGTAAAATTACAATTTTTACAGCTTTAGAAAGCCTGAAGGCGGTGATTGGTTTATGGGGTCCTGTACGTGACTAGACTCCCACACATGCAGCAGAATGTATTTTGGGGTGCAATTCCACATATGCCCATGGCATGTGTGAGCAATATATCAATAAGTGACAACTTTGTGAAAAAAAAAAGAAAAAAAAAAGTTTGTAATGTCCCTGAAACTTGTGTCAAAATATAAAATATTCAATGGACTCACCATGCCCCTCAGCAAATAGCTTGGGGTGTCTACTTTCCAAAAAAGGGGTCATTGGGGGGGCATTTTATTCACAACATTTAGAAGCTTATGTCACACATCCCCCACTCTTCTAACCACTTGAAGACAAAGCCCTTTCTGACACTTTTTGTTTACATGAAAAAATATTATTATTTTTTTTTGCTCGAAATTTACTTTGAACCCCCAAACATTATATATATATATTTTTTTAAAGCAAAGGCCCTACAGATTAAAATTGTGGGTGTTGCAATTTTTACACAGTATTTGTGCAGCGATTTTTCAAACACAATTTATTTGGGAAAAAAAAAAATATTTTTTTTTCATTTTAACCACTTTCAGACCGGACCATTTTGCTGGTCAAAGACCAGACCACTTTTTGCGATTCGGCACTGCGTCGCTTTAACTGACAATTGCGCGGTCGTGGCGACGCGGCTCCCAAACAAAATTGACGTCCTTTTTTTCCCACAAATAGAGCTTTCTTTTGGTGGTATTTGATCACCCCTGCGGTTTTTATTTTTTGCGCTATAAACAAAAATAGAGCGACAATTTAGAAAAAAAAAACGCATTATTTTTTACTTTTTGTTATAATAAATATCCCCCAAAAATATATAAAAAAAACATTTTTTTCCCTCAGTTTAGGCCGATACGTATTCTTCTACATATTTTTGGTGAAAAAAAAATCGCAATAAGCGATTATTGATTGGTTTGCGCAAAAGTTATAGCGTTTACAAAATAGGGGATCGTTTTATGGCATTTTTATTAATAATTTTTTATTATTTTTTTTTTTACTAGTAATGGCGGCGATCAGCGATTTTTTATTGTGACTGCGACATTGTGGGGGACCCATCGGACATTTTTGACACATTTTTGGGACCATTGTCATTTATACAGTAATCAGTGCTATATAAATGCAGTGATTCCTGTGTAAATGACACTGGCAGTGAAGGGGTTAACCAGTGGGTGGCAGTGTAGGGGTTAAGTGTTCCTAGGGGTGTGTTACTAACTGTGGGGGGGGGTTGGGCTTTCATTTAGTGTACACTGATCTCTGCTCCAATCACATGGGAGCAGAGATCAGCGTGACTAGTTGCTAGGCAGAATGGAGAAATGCTGTTTACACGGCATTGCCTCCATTCGGCCGCTCCGTGAGACGATCGCGGGGATGCCCGCGGGGCGATCGAGTCCGCGGGTCCCGCGACCGGACTCACGGGGGTCCCGACCAGCGCGGGAGCGCACCGCCGGCGGCGGGCTCCCGATGGCATGGCGGCATTGAAGATTGGACGTACCTGTACGCCAATATGCCTGCCCCCGTGCCATTCTGGTCTCTGAACAGCTCTATGGTCATCTGTAGTGATGGCCGAACGGTTCGCCCGGCGGTCGTTTCGCGGCGAATTTCCGACATTCGCGGTCCGCACGTTCGAACGCCTTTTTCCGTCGTTCGCCGCGGCGGACTTACGTGTTTAATGTATACAAGAACTTTAACCTTTGGTGACACGTTTATCATGTGATACAGGACAGCCAATTGAGACATGACAGCACATGGACACTTGTACATTCCCCCTAACCTATAAATACACCCGATCCGGTGGCCATTTTACATTCTTTCTTCTGTTAAGATAGGGACAGGTTCCTGTGTGGAGTAGGGAGAGATAAACCACTAGCTATTTGGTACACAAAAGTTCTTTTCAGGACTGGTATAGGTGTTAGGTGTTGATAGGTTTGCTGTGCTGCTGATTCTTGCAGCAGCCTGAGTGTCTTTTGTTAGTTTAGAGAAAGGGAAAGGACGGTGTATGCTACAGGGACAGCCAGATTAGTCTTTCATCATCATCATCATCATCATCATCATTAGCTGTTACTATCAAGGTCCACAAAAGAGCTGTTCCAGTAACCACTAATCGTTCTCTTTTTTTGCCAATTTGTATAGGGACAGGAAGGAAGCAGTGTTGTCAGGCAGTGAGGGTAATTTTAAAGACTTGCTGTTATTATTAGTTCCACAAAGGTTCTTTTCAGGACTGGTATCAGTGGTACAGTAATAGGCTTGTACATGTATAATATTCTTTCTTCCAAATATAGAAAGGATATTATACTTGACTGCTGCCCTTCTGCTGCAGTCTGCTAAACATTCACAACTCACTTGTTCCACAAAAGTTCTTATAAGGACTGGTAACTTGGTATAGGGTGCTACGGTACATAGGCTTGAGTGCGGTACAGTCTGCTGTTCTGTAAGGACCGCTATCGGTCCACAATAGATAGGGTTGACGTGCACCACTGCTGACCGCTGCCCTATACTGCAGCAGTCCTTCAGCGGTATAGGGACTGACGTACAGTCTGCTAATCACTAACACACAACCTGCTTGTTCCACAAAAGTTCTTATAAGGACTGGTAACTTGGTATAGGGTGCTACGGTACATAGGCTTGAGTGCGGTACAGTCTGCTGTTCTGTAAGGACCGCTATCGGTCCACAATAGATAGGGTTGACGTGCACCACTGCTGACCGCTGCCCTATACTGCAGCAGTCCTTCAGCGGTATAGGGACTGACGTACAGTCTGCTAAACACTAATACACAACCTGCTTGGTCCACAAAAGTTCTTATAAGGACTGGTAACTTGGTATAGGGTGCTACGGTACATAGGCTTGAGTGCGGTACAGTCTGCTGTTCTGTAAGGACCGCTATCGGTCCACAATAGATAGGGTTGACGTGCACCACTGCTGACCGCTGCCCTATACTGCAGCAGTCCTTCAGCGGTATAGGGACTGACGTACAGTCTGCTAAACACTAATACACAACCTGCTTGGTCCACAAAAGTTCTTATAAGGACTGGTAACTTGGTATAGGGTGCTACGGTACATAGGCTTGAGTGCGGTACAGTCTGCTGTTCTGTAAGGACCGCTATCGGTCCACAATAGATAGGGTTGACGTGCACCACTGCTGACCGCTCACCTATACTGCAGCAGTCCTTCAGCGGTATAGGGACTGACGTACAGTCTGCTAATCACTAACACACAACCTGCTTGTTCCACAAAAGTTCTTATAAGGACTGGTAACTTGGTATAGGGTGCTACGGTACATAGGCTTGAGTGCGGTACAGTCTGCTGTTCTGTAAGGACCGCTATCGGTCCACAATAGATAGGGTTGACGTGCACCACTGCTGACCGCTGCCCTATACTGCAGCAGTCCTTCAGCGGTATAGGGACTGACGTACAGTCTGCTAATCACTAACACACAACCTGCTTGTTCCACAAAAGTTCTTATAAGGACTGGTAACTTGGTATAGGGTGCTACGGTACATAGGCTTGAGTGCGGTACAGTCTGCTGTTCTGTAAGGACCGCTATCGGTCCACAATAGATAGGGTTGACGTGCACCACTGCTGACCGCTGCCCTATACTGCAGCAGTCCTTCAGCGGTATAGGGACTGACGTACAGTCTGCTAAACACTAATACACAACCTGCTTGGTCCACAAAAGTTCTTATAAGGACTGGTAACTTGGTATAGGGTGCTACGGTACATAGGCTTGAGTGCGGTACAGTCTGCTGTTCTGTAAGGACCGCTATCGGTCCACAATAGATAGGGTTGACGTGCACCACTGCTGACCGCTCACCTATACTGCAGCAGTCCTTCAGCGGTATAGGGACTGACGTACAGTCTGCTAATCACTAACACACAACCTGCTTGTTCCACAAAAGTTCTTATAAGGACTGGTAACTTGGTATAGGGTGCTACGGTACATAGGCTTGAGTGCGGTACAGTCTGCTGTTCTGTAAGGACCGCTATCGGTCCACAATAGATAGGGTTGACGTGCACCACTGCTGACCGCTGCCCTATACTGCAGCAGTCCTTCAGCGGTATAGGGACTGACGTACAGTCTGCTAAACACTAATACACAACCTGCTTGGTCCACAAAAGTTCTTATAAGGACTGGTAACTTGGTATAGGGTGCTACGGTACATAGGCTTGAGTGCGGTACAGTCTGCTGTTCTGTAAGGACCGCTATCGGTCCACAATAGATAGGGTTGACGTGCACCACTGCTGACCGCTCACCTATACTGCAGCAGTCCTTCAGCGGTATAGGGACTGACGTACAGTCTGCTAATCACTAACACACAACCTGCTTGTTCCACAAAAGTTCTTATAAGGACTGGTAACTTGGTATAGGGTGCTACGGTACATAGGCTTGAGTGCGGTACAGTCTGCTGTTCTGTAAGGACCGCTATCGGTCCACAATAGATAGGGTTGACGTGCACCACTGCTGACCGCTCACCTATACTGCAGCAGTCCTTCAGCGGTATAGGGACTGACGTACAGTCTGCTAAACACTAATACACAACCTGCTTGGTCCACAAAAGTTCTTATAAGGACTGGTAACTTGGTATAGGGTGCTACGGTACATAGGCTTGAGTGCGGTACAGTCTGCTGTTCTGTAAGGACCGCTATCGGTCCACAATAGATAGGGTTGACGTGCACCACTGCTGACCGCTGCCCTATACTGCAGCAGTCCTTCAGCGGTATAGGGACTGACGTACAGTCTGCTAAACACTAATACACAACCTGCTTGGTCCACAAAAGTTCTTATAAGGACTGGTAACTTGGTATAGGGTGCTACGGTACATAGGCTTGAGTGCGGTACAGTCTGCTGTTCTGTAAGGACCGCTATCGGTCCACAATAGATAGGGTTGACGTGCACCACTGCTGACCGCTCACCTATACTGCAGCAGTCCTTCAGCGGTATAGGGACTAAGAGTTTTGTCACAGGGTCATTTAAAAAATGACATGCAGAGGAAGAGGCAGGCCCTTCCGCAGGGGTGGTAGGGGTAGGGCAGGAGCAACAGGCTTGAGCCAAAGTGGGAAGTTGCAGAAGGTGCGTTCAATTACTTTAAAGGATGCACCAGACTTGGTTGAGTGGCTCGCTCAGCCTTACTCTTCTGCACCCTCCTCATCCTCTCGATCTGCACCCTCTTCTTCACTCTCTGCTGTGTGCACCCCCAAAGACACTACCACCAACAACACCACCACCACCACCACCACCACATACCTTCCGCTTGAGTCACTGGAATTATTTTCCGATCCATATCAAGAGGACATTTCTGATGCGCAGCCACTCTTGGTATTGGATCAGGAAGAGGAGGTAGCAACAAGCGCTACTCAGCAGTCTGACGCCAGTACCCAGATCAGCCCAAGGAGGAGGTTGGTCCCCGGTGTTGCTGCCTACTCTACTTATAGCGGTGGGGAAGGTGACGTTGATGATGACGTGTCTAGTGATGTCACGTGGGTGCCCACAAGAGAGGAAGAGGAGGGGAGTTCAGAGGGAGATATGGACCAGCAGATAGGGAGGAGAAGCAGCAATGACTTACATTGCACAGCAGGGACAAAGCAGACTGCAAATGTATCAGGAGCGAGTCATCGACCATGTACGGTCACATCTGGCGCTCCCAGGACACCGGCACATGGCTCCGCAGTGTGGGCTTTTTTTAACGTGTCCGCTGCTGACAATAGCGTTGCCATCTGCAATCTTTGCAGTCAACGCGTTAGTCGCGGTAAGCCCAATACTCACCTAGGGACGACCGCCTTAAGAAGGCACATGAGCAGCCATCACCGAGCCCAGTGGGAGCAACGGAACACACAAAGCCACACTGCAGGCTCTCACCGTCCAGCCTCGTCTTCTACTTCTCCTTCTCCTCTCTCCTCACAATTGTCCTCCACTCCACCTTCCATCACGCCAAGCTCACATTTTTCTGCAAAAAGGCAGGCTTCCGTGGGCCTAATGTTTGAGCGTAAAAAAATGATGACGCCGGATAACCCTCTTGCCCAACGGTTGGCGGCTGGCTTGTCAGAACTCATAGCCCGCCAACTACTGCCATATAAACTGGTGGACTCGGAGGCCTTTCGCAAATTTGTGGCCATTGGAACACCACAATGGAAGGTCCCAGGAAGGAAGTATTTCTCAGAGAAGGGCATCCCAGAGCTATATGGCCATGTTCAGCGGCAAGTGAATGTATCTCTGGCACACAGTGTCGGTGCCAAGATACATCTGACCACAGACACGTGGTCTAGCAAACACGGGCAGGGAAGGTATATCAGTTTTACTGCCCACTGGGTGAACCTTCTGACGGCCGTCAAGCATGTAACCCGTGGCACCCGTGTAGATTTGGTTTTACCGCCACGGATTGCATGCAGGCCTGACTCTTCTTCTCCTCCTCCTACTCCATCCTCCTCCCTCTCCTCCTCAGCTGCCTCCTCCTTTTCCGCTGCTAGCGTCTCTTCCACTGCACCGCCCAAGCTCCCCAGAACCTATTCCACATGCCAGGTGAGACGTTGCCATGCCGTGCTGCGTCTGTTGTGCCTGGAAGCAAAGAGCCACACTGGCCCGGCACTCCTTTCAGCTTTGCGTTCACAGGCAGATGAGTGGCTAACACCGCTCAATTTGACAGTTGGTAAAGTGGTGTGTGACAACGGTGCCAATCTGCTTAGCGCATTGAAACAGGGCAAAATCACGCACGTGCCGTGCATGGCACACGTCTTAAACTTGGTCGTGCAGCGATTCCTTGTCAAATACCCTGGGGTCCAGGACATCTTGCGGCAGGCAAGGAAAATCTCGGCCCATTTCAGAAGATCTTACACGGCCATGGCTCGCCTTGCTGACATTCAGCGGCGACACCATCTGCCGGTCAGACGTCTTATTTGCGATTGCCCGACGCGATGGAACTCAACCTTCTATATGCTTGATAGGCTGCTCCAGCAGAAACGTGCAGTTAACGTCTACCTGTATGAACTCTGCGAAAGAAACGGTTCTGGGGAGCTGGGTTTTTTTTCACCGCGCCAGTGGCTGCTCATGCGCGACACATGCAGACTTCTGCGGCCATTTGAGGAGATCACCAAACTGGTCAGTCGCAGCCATGGCGCCATCAGTGACATGGTACCTTATGCCTTCTTTCTGGAGCGTGCATTGCGTCGTGTCATTGATCAGGCTGTGGAGGAGCAGGAGCGGGAAGATGAGGAAGTCGCAATGCTGGATGAATTCCCAGGGGGGGCTACTCTATCTGAGACAAGTCAACAACAGGAGTCTGATGAGGAGTCAGAGGAGGATGGTGCCGGGGCGGATGAGCAGGAGCAAGAAGAGCATGCTTTAAACCTTTCTGGGATCCCTGTTGTGCGAGGATGGGGAGAGGAGAATGAAGAGGACGACATTATCCTGGATGATGAGCAGGAGCCAGGCCACCACACCGCTTCCACTTTAGTGCAAATGGGGGCCTTCATGCTCCAGTGTTTTAATAGGGACCCCCGTATAAAAAGCATGAGGGTCAAGGACCAGTACTGGGTGGCAACGTACTTAGACCCCCGGTACAAACACAAAATGGCGGAAATGTTACCGCCGTCGCAGAGGGCTGTCAGAATGCAGCACTTCCAGGCCTTGCTTCGAGAAATGCTGCATTCTGCTTTTGCGTGCGCTGGCAGAGGAGCAATTCCCACTCCCAGAGAAGGATTTGCGGGTACCAATCCAACAGCGCCTGCAAGAAGAGGCCGGTTTGAAGATGTGTTGGTGACTTCGGATATGAGGTCATTCTTTCAGCCGACCCATCGACAGGTGTCATCCGGATCCAGCATCAGGGAACGCCTAGACCGTCAGGTGTCCGACTACATTGGGTTAACGGCCGATGTGGACGCTCTGAGGAGTGATGAACCCCTAGACTACTGGGTGGGCAGGCTTGACCTCTGGCCAGAGCTTGCCCAATTTGCAATCGAACTGTTGGCTTGCCCCTCATCCAGTGTCCTGTCCGAAAGGACGTTCAGCGCAGCAGGGGGGATTGTGACCGATAAGCGTACTCGCCTAGCTCACCACAGTGTTAACTACCTCACATTTCTAAAAATGAATGAGGCATGGATCTCGGAGGAATTCAACACATGTGACCAGTAGACCATGTATATGTCTATAAACTATTTTTTTAATCAAGCACACAGACCTTCTTAATTCATTTGGCTCACTTCCTTGACCCAAAAAAGCACACCGTACTATATGCCCCTACCCTCCTCTTTGAAGAGGTTGAGCGGTGTCATATTTCTACTGGGGCTGCTTATGATATCCCTGTGCTGTGCTGACTTCCTCCTGGGGGTTCTTATTATGAAGGGATCACACTATCCCTGTGCTGTGCTGACTTCCTCCTGGGGGTTCTTATTATGAGGGGATCACACCATCCCTGTGCTGTGCTGACTTCCTCCTGGGGCTGCTTACGGTGCTGCTGTCAGTGCTGTATGTCACGGTGCTGCTGTCAGCGCTGTATGTCACGGTGCTGCTGTCAGCGCTGTATGTCACGGTGCTGCTGTCAGCGCTGTATGTCACGGTGCTGCTGTCAGCGCTGTATGTCACGGTGCTGCTGTCAGCGCTGTATGTCACGGTGCTGCTGTCAGCGCTGTATGTCACGGTGCTGCTGTCAGCGCTGTATGTCACGGTGCTGCTGTCAGCGCTGTATGTCACGGTGCTGCTGTCAGCGCTGTATGTCACGGTGCTGCTGTCAGCGCTGTATGTCACGGTGCTGCTGTCAGTGCTCTGTATTACGGTGCTGCTGTCAGATGCCTCTATCACGGTGCATGTGTCATTCCGGTATGTCACGCTGCTGGTGATCATCTCCTGCACCCTCTTCTTTGCCTACCCTGGTCCCTGACCTTCCCTCTCCTCCATTGCCTTCATTAGCTCCATAGTCCTGAATTGTTAGAACAATTTCCCAAATAAAATAAAAATGCTTGTAGTTATCGATCCCAAATTCACCTCATACATGTATTATGTCATTGTCCAGATGGTGGGACTACGTTTTACCCCCTAATAATTACCACGTGGCCGCAAATTCGACATGAAGGTTTGCAAAGTTCGCCTCCCATTGAAGTCAATGGGGCCCGCGGCGAACGGTCGGTTTCGCGAACGTTTGGGTCCGTTCGCATTTCGCGTTCGCGAAACGTCCCGTCGGAAGTTCGTCCATCACTAGTCATCTGGCAATTGGCAAAACCACCGTCTGCATTCTCAGGTTCCCTGTTGGGACAGGAGAGCCAGAGAAAACCATGGAAGATGGTGGGGGGGGGGGGGGGACATTCCCTCCCACTGCTTGTAAAAGCAGTCTAGAGGTGAATTAGCTGCTAGGATTGCTTTTACATGAAAACCGACCGCTGGCTGAAAAGAATGATACCAAGATGATACCTAAACCCGCAGGCATCATTCTGGTATAAGCACTCAAAGTCCAGCAACATACCAGTACGTTGCTGGTCCTTGTTGGGCTTATAATGTAATGTTCTTTTTTTCATGAAGCCTGTGGGCTGAACGAAAAAAAGGGATTGATCG
The DNA here is from genome assembly GCF_037356315.1 of Lithobates pipiens. Classification (NCBI taxonomy): domain Eukaryota; kingdom Metazoa; phylum Chordata; class Amphibia; order Anura; family Ranidae; genus Lithobates; species Lithobates pipiens. The sequence continues at coordinate 1,417,660 of NW_027507753.1, read as the reverse complement.
GTGGGCATGCCCAGTATTAGAATACCGCCCTTCATCCACCCACTTCTAATGGTGGGCATACATGCACTATTTTTTTATTTTTTTTTTACCTGTGGTGGTGAAATCACCTCCTGCAGCGCTGAAGTCACTGAATTTCGTATCGTGAGAGCAAACCCTGCGGTGTGATTGACATCTCACTTTGATGTCACTTCCTGTTTCTCTCTCCCATTGTGCCTGAGAGAGAGAGAAGAAACAGGAAGTATGAGAGCGGAATCGAGCAGGAGAGACATCACAGGAGAGGACAACACAGCGAGGTAAGTACACACAGGCTGGACAGAGGGACACAGGATGGACAGAGGAACACAGGCTGGACAGAGGGACATAGGCTGGACAGAGGGACACAGGCTGGACAGAGGGACACAGGGACACAGGATGGACAGAGAGACACAGGGACACAGGATGGACAGAGAGACACAGGCTGGACAGTGGGACACAGGGACACAGGATGGACAGAGAGAGACAGGCTGGACAGGGGGACACATGCTGGACAGAGGGACACAGGGACACAGGCTGGGCAGAGAGACACAGGCTGGACAGAGGGACACATGCTGGACAGAGGGACACAGGGACACAGGCTGGGCAGAGAGACACAGGATGGACAGAGGGACACATGCTGGACAGAGGGACACAGGGACACAGGATGGACAGAGAGACACAGGCTGGACAGGGGGACACATGCTGGACAGAGGGACACAGGGACACAGGCTGGGCAGAGAGACACAGGCTGGACAGAGGGAAACATGCTGGACAGAGGGACACAGGCTGGGCAGAGAGACACAGGATGGACAGAGGAACACAGGATGGACAGAGAGACACAGGCTTAGAATACCGCCCTTCATCCACCCACTTCTAATGGTGGGCATACATGCACCATTTTTTTTTTACCTGTGGTGGTGAAATCACCTCCTGCAGCGCTGAAGTCACTGAATTTCGTATCGTGAGAGCAAACCCTGCGGTGTGATTGACATCTCACTTTGATGTCACTTCCTGTTTCTCTCTCCCATTGTGCCTGAGAGAGAGAGAAGAAACAGGAAGTATGAGGCCGCGTACACACGCGGGGACTGTTCGCCCAACTTTGTCCGTCAAACAGTTTCGGCAAACAGTCCGCTCAAAATTAGCATGGACGGACATGGCCACACACGACGGACGAACAGTTTGCTGAAACCGTGCGCGATGACGTGAACGGCACGTACGACGGGACGAAAAATACGACGTCCTATACACTGCATTATAACTTTCGGCGTGAAAATCCTTTCTGAGCATGCGCGGAACTTTGTTTGACGAACAAGCCTACACACGAGCGGACTGTCCGCCGAAACTTGGTTTCAGCGGACAGTTTCAGCGAACAGTCCCCGCGTGTGTACGCGGCCTGAGAGCGGAATCGAGCAGGAGAGACATCACAGGAGAGGACAACACAGCGAGGTAAGTACACACAGGCTGGACACAGGGACACAGGCTGGACAGAGGGACACAGGCTAGACAGGGGGACACATGCTGGACAGAGGGACACAGGGACACAGGCTGGGCAGAGAGACACAGGCTGGACAGAAGGACACATGCTGGACAGAGGGACACAGGGACACAGGCTGGGCAGAGAGACACAGGATGGACAGAGGGACACAGGCTGGACAGAGGGACACAGGCTGGACACAGGGACACAGGATGGACAGAGAGACACAGGCTGGACAGGGGGACACATGCTGGACAGAGGGACACAGGGACACAGGCTGGGCAGAGAGACACAGGCTGGACAGAGGGACACATGCTGGACAGAGGGACACAGGGACACAGGCTGGGCAGAGAGACACAGGCTGGGCAGAGAGACACAGGCTGGACAGAGGGACACATGCTGGACAGAGGGACACAGGGACACAAGCTGGGCAGAGAGACACAGGATGGACAGAAGGACACAGGCTGGACAGAGGGACACAGGGACACAGCTGGGCAGAGAGACACAGGCTGGACAGAGGGACACAGGCTGGACACAGGATGGACAGAGGGACACATGCTGGAGAGAGGGACCCAGGCTGGACAGAGAGACAGAGGGACACAGGCTGCACAGAGAGACAGAGGGACACAGGCTGCACAGAGAGACAGAGGGACACAGGCTAGACAGAGGGACACAGGATGGACAGAGGAACACAGGCTAGACAGAGGAATACATGCTGGACAGAGGGACACAGGGACACAGGCTGCACAGAGAGACAGAGGGACACAGGCTAGACAGAGGGACACAGGATGGACAGAGGAACACAGGCTAGACAGAGGGACACATGCTGGACAGAGGGACACAGGGACACAGGCTGGACAGAGAGACACAGGCTGGACAGAGGGACACAGGCTGGACAGAGGGACACAGGGACACATGCTGGAGAGAGGGACACAGGCTGGACAGAGAGACAGAGGGACACAGGCTGCACAGAGAGACAGAGGGACACAGGCTGGACAGAGGGACAAGAGGGACAAAGGCGAGACAGAGGGACACAGGCTGGACAGAGGAACACAGGCTGGACAGAGGGACACAGGCTAGACAGAGGGACACATGCTAGACAGAGAGACAGAGGGACACAGGATGGACAGAGGAACACAGGCTGGACAGAGGGACACAGGCTAGACAGAGGGACACAGGCTAGACAGAGGGACACAGGCTAGACAGAGGGACACAGGCTGGACAGAGGGACACAGGGACACAGGCTGGACACAGGATGGACAGACAGATACAGGGACACAGGCTGGACAGAGGGACACAGGCTGGACAGAGAGACAGAGGGACACAGGCTGGACAGAGGGACGCAGGCTGGACAGAGAGACAGAGGGACACAGGCTGGACAAAGGGACACAGGCTGGGCACAGGGACACAGGCTGGAGAGAGGGACACAGGCTGGACAGAGAGACAGAGGGACACAGGCTGGACACAGGGACACAGGATGGACAGAGGGACACAGGGACACAGGCTGGACAGAGGGACACAGGCTGGGCAGAGGGACACAGGCTGGACAGAGGGACGCAGGCTGGACAGAGAGACAGAGGGACACAGGCTGGACACAGGGACACAGGCTGGACAGAGAGACAGAGGGACACAGGCTGGGCACAGGGACACAGGCTGGCTGCATTTCATGGGACACAGGCTGGACACAGGTTTGCTGCATTTGGTGGGACACAGACTGAACCTGTTTCTCTCTCCCATTGTGTCCGAGAGAGAAGAAACAGAAAGTATGAGAGCGGAATCTCCGCTGCCTGTGAAAGGAGACATCGCAGGAGAGGACAACACAGCAAGGTAAGTACACACAGGCTGGACAGAGGGACAGAGAGACACAGGCTGGACAGAGGGACACAGGGACACAGGCTGGACAGAGGGACACATGCTGGAGAGAGGCACACAGGCTGGACAGAGAGACAGAGGGACACAGGCTTGACAGAGGGACACAGGCTGGAGAGAGGCACACAGGCTGGACAGAGAGACAGAGGGACACAGGCTGGACAGAGGGACTCAGGCTGGACAGAGAGACAGAGGGACACAGGCTGGACAGAGGGACACAGGCTGGACAGAGAGACAGAGGGACACAGGCTGGACAGAGGGACACAGGCTGGACAGAGAGACAGAGGGACACAGGCTGGACAGAGGGACACAGGCTGGACAGAGAGACAGAGGGACACAGGCTGGACACAGGGACACAGGCTGGACAGAGAGACAGAGGGACACAGGCTGGACAGAGGGACACAGGGACACAGGCTGGACAAAGGGACACAGGATGGACAGAGGGACACAGGGACACAGGCTGGACAGAGGGACACATGCTGGAGAGAGGCACACAGGCTGGACAGAGAGACAGAGGGACACAGGCTGGACAGAGGGACACAGGCTGGACAGAGGGACACAGGCTGGACAGAGGGGCACAGGCTGGACAGAGGGACACAGGCTGGACAGAGAGACAGTGGGACACAGGCTGGACAGAGAGACAGAGGGACACAGGCTGGACAGAGGGACACAGGCTGGACAGAGAGACAGAGGGACACAGGCTGGACAGGGGGACACAGGCTGGACACAGGCTGGGCACAGGGACACAGCCTGGACAGAGAGACAGAGGGACACAGGCTAAACAGAGGGACACAGGCTGGACACAGGCTGGGCACAGGAACACAGGCTGGACAGAGAGACAGAGGGACACAGGCTGGACAGAGGGACACAGGCTGGACACAGGCTGGACACAGGGGCATAGGATGGGCAGAGGGACACAGGGACACAGGCTGGACAGAGGGACACATGCTGGAGAGAGGCACACAGGCTGGACAGAGAGACAGAGGGACACAGGCTTGACAGAGGGACACAGGCTGGACAGAGAGACAGAGGGACACAGGCTGGACAGAGGGACACAGGCTGGACACAGGCTGGGCACAGGGACACAGGCTGGACAGAGGGACACAGGCTGGACAGAGAGACAGAGGGACACAGGCTGGACAGAGAGACAGAGGGACACAGGCTGAACAGAGGGACCCAGGCTGGACAGAGGGACCCAGGCTGGACACAGGATGGGCACAGGGACACAGGCTGGAGAGAGGGACACAGGCTGGACAGAGAGACAGAGGGACACAGGCTGGGCAGAGGGACACAGGCTGGACACAGGCTGGGCACAGGGACACAGGCTGGAGAGAGGGACACAGGCTGGACAGAGAGACAGAGGGGCACAGGCTGGACAGAGGGACACAGGCTGAACACAGGGACACAGAGCGACACAGGCTGAACACAGGGACACAGGCTGGACAGAGGGACACAGGCTGGCTGCATTTCATGGGATACAGGCTGGACACAGGCTGGACACTGGGACACAAGCTGGCTGCATTTCATGGGACACAGGCTGGACACTGGGACACAAGCTGGCTGCATCTCATGGGACACAGGCTGAACACAGGGACACAGGCTGGACACAGGGACACAAGCTTGCTGCATTTCATGGGACACAGGCTGGACACAGGGAGACAGACTGGACACAAGCTTGCTGCATTTCATGGGACACAGGCTGGACACAGGGACACAGGCTGGACACAGGGACACAAGCTTGCTGCATTTCATGGGACACAGGCTGGACACAGGGACACAGGCTGGACAGAGAGACACAGGCTGGTTGCATTTCATGTGACACATGCTGGACAGAGGGACACAGGCTGGCTGCATTTCATGGGACACAGGCTGGACAGAGGGACACAGGCTGACTGCATTTCATGGGATACAGGCTGGACAGAGGGACACAGGCTGAACACAGGGACACAGAGGGACACAGGCTGGCTGCATTTCATGGGACACATGCTGGACAGAGGGATACAGGCTGGACAGAGAGACACAGGCTGGTTGCATTTCATGGGACACATGCTGGACAGAGGGACACAGGCTGGACAGAGGGACACATGCTGGAGAGAGGCACACAGGCTGGACAGAGAGACAGAGGGACACAGGCTTGACAGAGGGACACAGGCTGGAGAGAGGCACACAGGCTGGACAGAGAGACAGAGGGACACAGGCTGGACAGAGGGACTCAGGCTGGACAGAGAGACAGAGGGACACAGGCTGGACAGAGGGACACAGGCTGGACAGAGAGACAGAGGGACACAGGCTGGACAGAGGGACACAGGCTGGACAGAGAGACAGAGGGACACAGGCTGGACAGAGGGACACAGGCTGGACAGAGAGACAGAGGGACACAGGCTGGACATAGGGACACAGGCTGGACAGAGAGACAGAGGGACACAGGCTGGACAGAGGGACACAGGGACACAGGCTGGACAAAGGGACACAGGATGGACAGAGGGACACAGGGACACAGGCTGGACAGAGGGACACATGCTGGAGAGAGGCACACAGGCTGGACAGAGAGACAGAGGGACACAGGCTGGACAGAGGGACACAGGCTGGACAGAGGGGCACAGGCTGGACAGAGGGACACAGGCTGGACAGAGAGACAGTGGGACACAGGCTGGACAGAGAGACAGAGGGACACAGGCTGGACAGAGGGACACAGGCTGGACAGAGAGACAGAGGGACACAGGCTGGACAGGGGGACACAGGCTGGACACAGGCTGGGCACAGGGACACAGCCTGGACAGAGAGACAGAGGGACACAGGCTAAACAGAGGGACACAGGCTGGACACAGGCTGGGCACAGGAACACAGGCTGGACAGAGAGACAGAGGGACACAGGCTGGACAGAGGGACACAGGCTGGACACAGGCTGGACACAGGGGCATAGGATGGGCAGAGGGACACAGGGACACAGGCTGGACAGAGGGACACATGCTGGAGAGAGGCACACAGGCTGGACAGAGAGACAGAGGGACACAGGCTTGACAGAGGGACACAGGCTGGACAGAGAGACAGAGGGACACAGGCTGGACAGAGGGACACAGGCTGGACACAGGCTGGGCACAGGGACACAGGCTGGACAGAGGGACACAGGCTGGACAGAGAGACAGAGGGACACAGGCTGGACAGAGAGACAGAGGGACACAGGCTGAACAGAGGGACCCAGGCTGGACAGAGGGACCCAGGCTGGACACAGGATGGGCACAGGGACACAGGCTGGAGAGAGGGACACAGGCTGGACAGAGAGACAGAGGGACACAGGCTGGGCAGAGGGACACAGGCTGGACACAGGCTGGGCACAGGGACACAGGCTGGAGAGAGGGACACAGGCTGGACAGAGAGACAGAGGGGCACAGGCTGGACAGAGGGACACAGGCTGAACACAGGGACACAGAGCGACACAGGCTGAACACAGGGACACAGGCTGGACAGAGGGACACAGGCTGGCTGCATTTCATGGGATACAGGCTGGACACAGGCTGGACACTGGGGCACAAGCTGGCTGCATTTCATGGGACACAGGCTGGACACTGGGACACAAGCTGGCTGCATCTCATGGGACACAGGCTGAACACAGGGACACAGGCTGGACACAGGGACACAAGCTTGCTGCATTTCATGGGACACAGGCTGGACACAGGGAGACAGACTGGACACAAGCTTGCTGCATTTCATGGGACACAGGCTGGACACAGGGACACAGGCTGGACACAGGGACACAAGCTTGCTGCATTTCATGGGACACAAGCTGGACACAGGGACACAGGCTGGACAGAGAGACACAGGCTGGTTGCATTTCATGTGACACATGCTGGACAGAGGGACACAGGCTGGCTGCATTTCATGGGACACAGGCTGGACAGAGGGACACAGGCTGACTGCATTTCATGGGATACAGGCTGGACAGAGGGACACAGGCTGAACACAGGGACACAGAGGGACACAGGCTGGCTGCATTTCATGGGACACATGCTGGACAGAGGGATACAGGCTGGACAGAGAGACACAGGCTGGTTGCATTTCATGGGACACATGCTGGACAGAGGGACACAGGCTGGACAGAGGGACACAGGCTGGACACAAGGACACAGAGGGACACAGGCTGGCTGCATTTCATGGGACACAGGCTGGACAGAGGGACACAGGCTGGACACAAGGACACAGAGGGACACAGGCTGGACAGAGGGACACAGGCTGGACACAAGGACACAGAGGGACACAGGCTGGCTGCATTTCATGGGACATAGGCTGGACAGAGGGACACGGGCTGGACACAGGGACACGGGCTGGACAAAGGGACACAGGCTGACTGCATTATTTGATGTGACACAGGCTGCATGTAAGGAGGGACTCCGCATTGGGGCACCTGATGGCATCTTGTGGCAGGCAACGTGGCTAGTGACGCGCTCAGGGCTCCCACTGATTCTGCATTATGGTGAGTTGAATGATTTCATTTCATATTACAATGTAATAATAGAAATAATGCGCTTCAATCATCCTGACACCATAACAATCATGGCGCCGGGATGATTGAAGAGCCAACACCAGGTATTTGGAGTATCTTTAACTCTTTCTAGAATACACATATTTCTATTGTCGTGTAGGATCTGGGGCTGCTGTCCCTCCATCCCCTCCCTCTCCCTTCATCCCTCGTCCATCTCAGACACTAATCACACCACCTTGAATGAATGAATGAATGAAATACTTGTATAGCGCACTTAGAGACACGCCCACTATTTTGATGAAACTAGATTATTAGACATCCTTCTCACCTTCCATGGTCCTAGAATATTAGACATCCTTCTCACCTTCCATGGTCCTAGAATATTAGATATCCTTCTCACCTTCCATGGTCCTAGAATATTAGACATCCTTCTCACCTTCCATGGTCCTAGAATATTAGACATCCTTCTCACCTTCCATGGTCCTAGAATATTAGATATCCTTCTCACCTTCCATGGTCCTAGAATATTAGACATCCTTCTCACCTTCCATGGTCCTAGAATATTAGACATCCTTCTCACCTTCCATGGTCCTAGAATATTAGACATCCTTCTCACCTTCCATGGTCCTAGAATATTAGACATCCTTCTCACCTTCCATGGTCCTAGAATATTAGATATCCTTCTCACCTTCCATGGTCCTAGAATATTAGACATCCTCACCTTCCATGGTCCTAGAATATTAGATATCCTTCTCACCTTCCATGGTCCTAGAATATTAGATATCCTTCTCACCTTCCATGGTCCTAGAATATTAGACATCCTTCTCACCTTCCATGGTCCTAGAATATTAGACATCCTTCTCACCTTCCATGGTCCTAGAATATTAGACATCCTTCTCACCTTGCATGGTCCTAGAATATTAGACATCCTTCTCACCTTCCATGGTCCTAGAATATTAGACATCCTTCTCACCTTCCATGGTCCTAGAATATTAGATATCCTTCTCACCTTCCATGGTCCTAGAATATTAGACATCCTTCTCACCTTCCATGGTCCTAGAATATTAGACATCCTTCTCACCTTCCATGGTCCTAGAATATTAGACATCCTTCTCACCTTCCATGGTCCTAGAATATTAGATATCCTTCTCACCTTCCATGGTCCTAGAATATTAGACATCCTTCTCACCTTCCATGGTCCTAGAATATTAGATATCCTTCTCACCTTCCATGGTCCTAGAATATTAGACATCCTTCTCACCTTCCATGGTCCTAGAATATTAGACATCCTTCTCACCTTCCATGGTCCTAGAATATTAGACATCCTTCTCACCTTCCATGGTCCTAGAATATTAGATATCCTTCTCACCTTCCATGGTCCTAGAATATTAGACATCCTTCTCACCTTCCATGGTCCTAGAATATTAGACATCCTTCTCACCTTCCATGGTCCTAGAATATTAGACATCCTTCTCACCTTCCATGTTCCTAGAATATTAGACATCCTTCTCACCTTCCATGGTCCTAGAATATTAGACATCCTCACCTTCCATGGTCCTATAATATTAGACATCCTTCCTCACCTTCCATGGTCCTAGAATATTAGACATCCTTCTCACCTTCCATGGTCCTAGAATATTAGACATTCTTCTCACCTTCCATGGTCCTAGAATATTAGACATTCTTCTCACCTTCCATGGTCCTAGAATATTAGACATTCTTCTCACCCTCCATGGTCCTAGAATATTAGACATCCTTCTCACCTTCCATGGTCCTAGAATATTAGACATCCTTCTCACCTTCCATGTTCCTAGAATATTAGACATCCTTCTCACCTTCCATGGTCCTAGAATATTAGACATCCTTCTCACCTTCCATGGTCCTAGAATATTAGACATCCTTCTCACCTTCCATGGTCCTAGAATATTAGACATCCTTCTCACCTTCCATGGTCCTAGAATATTAGACAACCTTCTCACCTTTCATGGTCCTAGAATATTAGACATCCTTCTCACCTTCCATGGTCCTAGAATATTAGATATCCTTCTCACCTTCCATGGTCCTAGAATATTAGACAACCTTCTCACCTTTCATGGTCCTAGAATATTAGACATCCTTCTCACCTTCCATGGTCCTAGAATATTAGATATCCTTCTCACCTTCCATGGTCCTAGAATATTAGATATCCTTCTCACCTTCCATGGTCCTAGAATATTAGACATCCTTCTCACCTTGCATGGTCCTAGAATATTAGACATCCTTCTCACCTTCCATGGTCCTAGAATATTAGACATCCTTCTCACCTTCCATGTTCCTAGAATATTAGACATCCTTCTCACCTTCCATGGTCCTACAATATTAGACATCCTCACCTTCCATGGTCCTAGAATATTAGACATTCTTCTCACCCTTCCATGGTCCTAGAATATTAGACATTCTTCTCACCCTCCATGGTCCTAGAATATTAGACATCCTTCTCACCTTCCATGGTCCTAGAATATTAGACATCCTTCTCACCTTCCATGTTCCTAGAATATTAGACATCCTTCTCACCTTCCATGGTCCTAGAATATTAGACATCCTTCTCACCTTCCATGGTCCTAGAATATTAGACATCCTCACCTTCCATGGTCCTAGAATATTAGACATCCTTCTCACCTTCCATGGTCCTAGAATATTAGACATCCTCACCTTCCATGGTCCTAGAATACTAGACATCCTTCTCACCTTCCATGGTCCTAGAATATTAGACATCCTTCTCACCTTCCATGGTCCTAGAATATTAGACATCCTTCTCACCTTCCATGGTCCTACAATATTAGACATCCTCACCTTCCATGGTCCTAGAATATTAGACATTCTTCTCACCTTCCATGGTCCTAGAATATTAGACATTCTTCTCACCCTCCATGGTCCTAGAATATTAGACATCCTTCTCACCTTCCATGGTCCTAGAATATTAGACATCCTTCTCACCTTCCATGTTCCTAGAATATTAGACATCCTTCTCACCTTCCATGGTCCTAGAATATTAGACATCCTTCTCACCTTCCATGGTCCTAGAATATTAGACATCCTCACCTTCCATGGTCCTAGAATATTAGACATCCTTCTCACCTTCCATGGTCCTAGAATATTAGACATCCTTCTCACCTTCCATGGTCCTAGAATATTAGACATCCTTCTCACCTTCCATGGTCCTAGATGATTAGACATCCTTCTCACCTTCCATGGTCCTAGAATATTAGACATCCTTCTCACCTTCCATGGTCCTAGAATATTAGACATCCTTCTCACCTTCCATGGTCCTAGATTTTTGCACATCCCTTCTATAGACTTTGTATGCATATATAACTTGGTAAATTAAAATTCTCACCACGATGAGTACTAAGTGTTGCTCCCCAACTCTACTATCACTTGGAGATGGCATCTGCTGTCAGGTGGGGACCCCCATAGGATGGGGTGTGATTTGGGGGGGGGGGTTCATCCAGGAGAACGTTGTGAGATGTGATCAGTAGGCCGAACAATGACATCTTCCTAATTTGAGGGATTTAGACAAGAAAAAATATGAAAAGGGCAACCTGAGAATTTCAACGGATAGTAGACAGTTTGTTTCCTTTTTGGGTATTTTATTGATTTATCTAAAATCTAGCAAAGGAAAAAAATGATTGTGGGTTTTCTCTTACAATGTCCAAAGACATGCAGGTAGGTTAATTGGCTTCTGTCCAAAATTGGCCCTAGAATATGAATGTGGACCTTGGATTGTGGGCTCCTTGAGGGTAGGGAGCGATGAGAGTGCAATGTACAGGGATAGGGACAATTGTAGACACTCACTCAGGTTGAACTAGATGGACTGGTGTCTTTATTCAACCTTACTAACTATGAAACTAAGGCCGCGTACACACGCGGGGACTGTTCGCCCAACTTTGTCCGTCAAACAGTTTCGGCAAACAGTCCGCTCAAAATTAGCATGGACGGACATGGCCACACACGACGGACGAACAGTTTGCTGAAACCGTGCGCGATGACGTGAACGGCACGTACGACGGGACGAAAAATACGACGTCCTATACACTGCATTATAACTTTCGGCGTGAAAATCCTTTCTGAGCATGCGCGCAACTTTGTTTGACGAACAAGCCTACACACGCGGGGACTGTCCGCTGAAACAAGGTTTCAGCGGACAGTTTTTCGGAATTTCCGAAAAACCTTGTTCAGCGGACTGTTCGCTGAAACTGTCCGCTGAAAGCCCCACACACGAGCGGACTGTCCGCTGAAACTTGGTTTCAGCGGACAGTTTCAGCGAACAGTCCCCGCGTGTGTACGCGGCCTAATGAATCAAGTTGCTCTTTGGACTGCAATGGATGATCCATTGGCTGGTGATTTGCTGGTTGTTGGCTGTCTGGCTCTTTTGTAGGAGATTGGCTTGTGTGAATGACCCCCTGTCCATTTCTCCTAGAATTGTACCTTTAAATCCAAATTTTAACCCCCCCCCCCCCCCCAATCTCACAACTTCTGCAGCTTCAAATCTTAGACAATGTGGATGACAGAAAATAATCATTCTGGAAGAGGAAATACCCCCCACCCTTGGTGCCTAAAAATCATATGATTGCTATTTATATAATAAGTGAAATTCTGTAGAAGTTTCCTCTTTCCTCTGTGGTGAGGAAGTAATGTGGAGGGGGACGGTGGGGGGGGGGGGGTCAGTATGAGAGAACCATATATAAGAGAAGGAAGCTTTCTATCCACAGCCACAAACCACAGAGAGACTCTGAGAGGAAAACATCCAGACTACTAGGTGAGACCGATGGGAGGAGAGGGACAGACCGAGAGAGATGGAGAGGGGGAGATGGGGGAGAGAGAGCAGGAGGGAGGAGAGATAGAGAGGGGAGATGGGGGATAGAGCACTTGGGAGGAGAGATAGAGAGGGGGAGATGGGGAAGAGAGTAGGAGGGGGGAGAGATAGAGAGGAGGAGATGGGGGAGAGAGGAGAAGGGAGGAGAGATAAAGAGGGGGAGATGGGGGAGAGAGCAGAAGGGGGGAGAGATAGAGAGGGGGAGATAGGGGAGAGAGGAGGAGGAAGGAGAGATAGAGAGGGGGATGGGGGGAGAGAGCAGGAGGGAGGAGATAAGGAGAGGGGGGATGGAGGAGAGATAGAGGGGGAGATGGGGGAGACAGCAGGAGGGAGGAGAGATAGAGAGGGGGAGATGGGGAGAGAGAGCAGGAGGGAGGAGAGATAGAGAGGGGGAGATGGGGGACAGAGCAGGAGGGGGGAGAGATAGAGAGGGGAATATGGGGGAGAGAGCAGGAGGGAGAGAGATAGAGAGGGGTATGTGGGGGAGAGAGGAGAGGGAGGAGATATAGAGAGGGAGATGGGGGAGAGAGCAGGAGGGGGGAGATAGAGAGGGGAAAATAGGGGAGAGAGCAGGAGTGAGGAGAGATAGAGAGGGGGAGATGGGGGGAGAGCAGGAGGGGGGAGAGATAGAGAGGGGAATGGGGGAGAGAGCAGGAGGGGGAGAGATAGAGAGGGGGAGATGGGGCAGAGAGACAGAGGAGAGAGATAGAGAGGGGAGATGAGGAGAGAGCAGAAGGGGGGAGAGATAGAGAGGGGGAGATGGGGGGAGAGAGCAGGAGGGGGGAGAGATAGAGAGGGGAAAATGGGGGAGAGAGCAGGAGGGGGGAGAGATAGAGAGGGGGAGATGGGGGAGAGAGGAGGAGGGAGGAGAGATAGAAAGGGGAAGATGGGGGGGAGAGAGGAGGGGAGGAGAGATAGAAAGGGGAAGATGGGGGAGAGAGCAGGAGGGGGGAGAGATAGAGAGGGGGAGATTGGGGAGAGAGCAGGAGGGAGGAGAGATAGAGAGGGGGAGATGGGGGATAGAGCACTTGGGAGGAGAGATAGAGAGGGGGAGATGGGGAAGAGAGTAGGAGGGGGAGAGATAGAGAGGGAGATGGGGAGAGGAGGCAGGAGGGAGAGGAGATAGAGAGGGGGAGATGGGGGAGGAGAGAGGGGAGATAGAGAGGGGGAGATGGGGGGAGAGGAGAAGGGAGGAGAGATAGAGAGGGGGAGATGGGGAGAGAGTAAGGAGGGAGTAGAGATAGAGAGGGGGAGATGGGGAGAGAGAGCTAGAAGGGAGGAGAGATAGAGAGGGGGAGATGGGGGAGAGAGGCAGGAGGGAGGGAGAGATAGAGGGGGGGAGATGGGAGAGAGAGCAGAAGGGGGGAG